>NW_013668632.1:133609-139348 GCF_000517525.1 Limulus polyphemus | reverse complement strand
ATTCATTTCGAACTTCTCAGTCCACAGCAAACTGTCAATGTAGAGATCTATAGTCATCAACTGGAACGTTTAAATCAAGCCCATAATCAGAAAATGCCCTTCACTCGTCAATCGGAAAGGTGTTCTTCTCCATGACAATGCATGTCCACATGTAGCACGTTTGACGCAAAACAAGATTATGGCGTTGGGTTGGGAAGTTCTCCCCACCCACCATATTCTCCAGATATGTCACCATCAGATTACCATCTTTTTCGTTCACTGCAACACCATCTTAATGGGAAAACGTATGCAAATATGGAAGGTGTTAAAGAGGACAATGTCATGTTTTTTGCTTCAAAGCCAAGTAATTTCTTTAACCAAGGCATTAACAACCTGATTGTAAGATGGAAAAGCATCATCGATAAGAATGAAGACTATTTCATTTAATAAATATTTTGTTTTGATATACAAGTTGTTTGGGTTTTTTCATCTAAAAAAAAAAGCGACACTAATTTCTTGACGACCTAATACACATTTCTATCATCTTTATTTGCTAGTTTTTGTAGTAAATGTGAATTACTGTCTTTCAACTGCACTGTACATACATTATTATCAGTAAATCACAGCTTATTATATATTTAAACTTTTATTGAGGAAGTACATCAACATTTTACATCTTTAAGAAGTTAACCTTGCAACCAACATCACATCCAGCAAGTTAATTTGAACGTTAAAACTTCAAAAACACTTCATTTCAAAGAAAAAAAGGGTAAACTATTATTTTAGAGGCAGTGAAAAAAAAAAGTTCACACTATTAAGTTATTGAAAAAACATGTTCAACCACAAACAACATTTTGAAGGAAGAATAACAACTCCTTTCTTGATATAATTTTGAGTAAATTGAAAAATATAACAATGTCTGAAAAAGTACATTGTAAATAAAAGTACATGTACATGAATACCATCATTTACACTCGCATTTTAACAAGGTGGAAAAGCTTACCTAAGAGCATTGTTGTTAACATTACAAGGGCCTAGTTGTATATCAGTACTGTTAACATTACAAGGGCCTAGTTGTATATCAGTATTGTTAACATAAGGGCCTAATTGTATATCAGTATTGTTAATATTACATATTTTCACTTATAAACTGTCTTGATTAAATATGCATATTTTAGAAACGTATTTACCAACATACCTACTGATTTTTAGAATCAACTACAAGGTTCTATCAAGTAAATAGGAACTACTAAAAGACCATCCACATGCACACAGTTTCTCAGCATCTACAACAGTGTCGAGAACAACCAAATTAGCTGTAGTCTAATATGTTATCTTGATGTTACATTTAATAGTAGCAGAACACGAAGATCTCACAGAATTTCCATCACAACTAAAGACTGGACATTCCTCCTTGACCTTAGGCAGCATCAGAAAGAGCAGCTACACCTGGGAGACATTTACCTGAAGACAAACAAAACAAGACAATTGTTCTACACGTTTTTTAGGTCCTCTTAATATATGCTTGATGTAAATCTATATAATAATTATACCTATTCACTTCATTTAAAATCCAGCAGGTGGCAGTTCATACATAAAGTACAATATTGTTTTCCTAAAACTGAATAAATAATAATAATAAAAAACAGGGAGAAAGTTCAAACAAGATAATTGTTCAATTCAACAGCAGTAACTCAGAAAGATAATAAATCTACATCTGATTCTATACCTTAATTATGAAAAGTTCAGAGAGAAAGCAGCACTATGAGCAAGAATTTTATGTATTGTTCAGTAACGTATTTTTGTTTTATACATAATAATCAAGTAAATATTCAACGATTCTCAATCTTATCGTCACAACAGACAGTATACATTACAGAATCAAGATTAACTGAGAGACACCCACACCCAATGCTAGGGTTCACCACATTCTTCCCAAAAGTTATTTCTCTTACTTTCAGACAAAATTCCAGATTTTCTAGACCCCCCACACTGATAATTCAATTTTCTTAATAATTTTACCTAATCAACACCACTTAAGCTTCTGATCATGTTATTAAAACTTCAAACTACAAAAAAAAAGATCTTTAAACAAGGAAACTTGTTAGTAGACAACAAAATTCTGTACTTTTACTTATAAAAATATTTGATGTAATTTATCGTTAAATACAACGAGTGAGATAATTATCACAAGATAAAATAACATTGCAACTGACAAAGAATATGTTAAGCATGTATCTCTCACTGCCATAGCTAATCAGCATGGTTTTGTGTGCACGTGCACGTTCTGAGATAAGAGAAACAAGAATAAAAGAGGGCCCACAGTTCTCACTGATTTGTCCATATTGAAATACTTTTTTAGGCATTTTTAGCATTGTAAAAGAAAACAAGTTAAAGAAGGTACCAGTAGTACATGAATTTTGTTGGAGAATCCCAAATACGCTGAATAATTAGTGCAGATTTGAGCAAATTAAGCACCTGCAAATCTTAATGGAACAAACACCGAGAATAGGTGCGTTTCTGTGCATATAAATAACTTACTATATTAGAGCCAGAAAATGTAATATGTAAAGTTGACTCGACACACATAACAGCAACTTAATTATTATTGTTAAATTTATTGTAATGTAAACACAGGACTTTATTTCCATTTCCATTAATACTTTCCAGAAACCAGTTGACTTTAATTAGTTCCAGAAAGGTATTTTGAATTTCTACAACACTTACCTTCCAAAAGTTCTAAACTGGCTCCTCCTCCTGTGCTGACATGGCTGACTTTATCTTCAGTCTTCCATTTAGCACAGCACGTGGCCGTGTCACCGCCCCCTGAAAAATTAACACGAGTCAGGGTTAGGATGAGAAAAGTACAAAGCTAACCTGAAAATGTATAACAAAAAGGATTCTACAAGCCAGTCCTCTCCAGATTATTCTCAGTTTTCTTAGTTTACAAAATTAAATGCTTTACAAAGTTTCTAAGTGATGAAGCTCTCATGATGAAATATTTCAGTTCAGTGCAACATAGTCACCATGCCAACACACTTGTTCTGAATTACATACATCAGTCAACTCTTATCGCAATGGGTATCCTTTACTGCGCATGACACAAGAAAACAATAAAATTTAATGATAAATAGATGTATAATGTTACGAACTTAGAGCTACTTAGGACAAACAAATGTAGTTTCATGTTACAATTTGAAGTCGTTCTAGAAAGAAAAAAAGGGGAATTCAGATTTATTATTATTTTTTTTGGTGGTTACAAGGTCGATCAAATTGACTGATCCTATTTACAGTTAGGGTAGAGAAAATAACAGATAAAATATAAAGTTTCACTGAAAACAAACGTTTGAAATGTATTTAGGAGGTTTTAGGGATTACAGAAAGGACATTTGAGATGAAGAAAATAATTTTTAATCTTAACATGAAAATCACTTTGCACATGGACTATTCAAAACAAATACTCACTATATATTCATGTAAAAACCTTTATTTTTGTTTATTAAAAATGCTTCACTAAGAAATATGATTGTTTGTACATGAAAGACTTAAATTTTGTGAAGATATACACACTATATTGGATGTTAGAAGTATTAAATCTATAAATACTTAAAATGGGTACTAAGAGGTCACAGGGTTGGTTGATTTGACCGACCCCGTGATGAGAGAGTTAAATGAATTTAATATACAAGGTTTTCATAAGCTATAGAATCACTTCATTAATTAACAAGTATGAGAAATATATAACATAAACAAATTCAGTTTGTGGTGTAATAGAAGCTCACACCTCAGTTTTGTTTATTTGACACCATCAGTCCACCTTGATGTGAGCACCATTTATGGCTAAAAAGATATCAAGGTGGTAATTTAACTTGGCCCATACATGCCAACATCCCCAGAGTAATTATTACAACTACACTGGTTATTTGATCATCCAAAACTGCCATATACAGTATATTTCTCATATCCTTTACATACTCCCAATCAAAACTAGTGGGAAAAAACTTCAGTCTCACACAAACTGTAATTATCTACTGTGATTTCTATTCCATTCAATTAAGAAAGTGGTTCAACAGCTTACAGACACCCGATATGAGAACAACGGCCTTAATATAATAAATATAAATATTAACAGAATAACTTTGGTTAAGTAACTTGTATGAATGCTACTAAAACTTACCAATAATGGTGGTAGCACCTCTTTGAGTAACTGCTACAACTTCATCCATAATAGCTTTGGTACCTTTAGCATAATTTTCCCATTCAAAGACACCTACTGGTCTGTGTTGAAAGGAAAGAATTAAACTCTAGCATTCTTAGATCCAAAAACTGGAGTATAAACAGAAGACATCTTAATCAATTATGTTCAAGAGAAAGTTATTTAGGTTTTCGGCTGAGAAATAGGAAAGAGAAATACTCATTGATAAAGTTCTCAAACCTAGGCTAGGTATAAAAATATTTATGTTTGCTGTAACCCAACCGAGAGATTTATTTGACCTTATGACTTGGAAAATTATTTATTTTCACCAATTTCTACCGATATACCGACCCACCTAACAACATTACCCAACTTAAAATTTTTCTATTTCTGTATTATGGTTAGAATATTTTTTCTTGGAAATTCACGTGTTCCGCAATGATGTGGGAGGGCATCGCCTGATTACCAGTTGATAGCCCAATGCTGAATGGCCAATGTATCGAGGTTTGACAACATGGCTTATCTCGTTCCCTGGGCCCTTCGCACTAAACTAATAAATACACGACCTAGCAGGGGAGAATATATTACTGTCAAGCATACATCAACAACATGGTGAACACAAGTCTGTTCAGTGTATCTGTCTCCGAAAAATGTTCTCGTAGGTAGAGGATTAGGATCAAAAACAAATTCATTTCGACTGGAAACTTATCCATGTGGAGAAAAGTACTTTTAGATTTATTTGGCAGGCGAGATGAAATGAAAGAACAAATGGTAAAACTGTCAGCAACAGTCAATTAAACTTCACTCGGGTCCATACTGACCATCAAGTGTGTGTTTCAAAAGAATTTGATAAAAACTTGCAATATGCTGACATCCTTTTAACTACTTGTACACGTTATGTTTTAGGTTATCACAGAACTAATATTATTTCCAAAATATTTTTTGCCAAACAATTTAAAAAAAATATATAGATATTTACCTACCTACCTACCTAAATTTTAAATCAGTTTAGGGTTAAAGCAAACAAAAATATTTTTAAGCCTGATCCTACCATGTCTACTTTACCCAAAGTTCCAATGATACAATATTGATTTATTGTTAGTCTTTTGCTATACAACAGATGCAACAATTGGGTATCTTTTAGAGCAAAACTTTATTTAGAACAACCACTGAAGATTAATATTCCATTAATTATGTATATTATACATCTGCAAATAGAACTTGATAGTGAATTGGAAACATTGTTCAATCTTTACATCCCTAGTTCAATTTAACCTGAAGAAGGTTGAAAATGCATTTTTTTTCTTTTAGGCCTATAATACAAAAAAACATCAATTCATTGAAGTATCACAAAACAACAAAAAACAAACAAATATTGATTTATTGAAGTATCAAGTTTTTAGAATTGACATTTTGTACGTGTATTGAAATGAATTGACCAATCACGTGAAGCCTTAAATGTTTGGTACTCATTAGCTGAAAATACAACTTCTGACTCTTCTTTTTTCTTAATTGTTCTTCATCATCAACCCACCGAACATTTAACTCTTTTCAGCATGAGCTCG
>NW_013668632.1:123868-132811 GCF_000517525.1 Limulus polyphemus | reverse complement strand
TATATACATTTTAATAACTAAATAATAATAAATTACTACATTAATACAATAAATTCTACTATCATTTATCAAGCTTAGTAACTAAGATGTATTTTATTTTAAAAAAATATGAAATTTCGAGCAGACTAAAGACACAACTCTACCTCCTTGAAATATTGGTTCAAAAGAATGTATTGGCTTCCAAGCCTATTAAAATGGCTGAGAAAGCCACTAGGGGGACATTCTGAGCCTCCGATTGGATATTCATATCATATATATATAGAAGTGTATATAAGGGAGTTTTTCCAAAAATGGAAATAGATGGGCAGGGTGCAACTGCATTTGATTTATTACATGAGCAATATCTTAGCAAATAGAAAAGATAAGACATTCTTATTTTATATTCTAGCCTGTCAATATCGGTAATTTGAGTTTCTAATTCATACAAAACTATAGTCTTAGTATTTTGACTTCACAAACATCTAATTTGAACCAGTGCTGCATCCTACATACCACGTGACACACAAAAATTGATGTTTATCTGTGTTTTTAATATTTACTTTTAAATTAAGAAATTGGAAAATATACAGTACTAAAATTTGAATTATAATCTACAGTTTGATACCAAACTTACTGACATAAATTCACAAAATAGTAGTTCAATAAAATTTTGAATGCGAGTCAACAAACGAGATGATTTGATCTTTCACCTGTAACCAGTCTCTAAAGGGTTATGCAAGATACTTTTACAAAATCTGCACCAGGTACCATTAGTATTATCTATCTAGAAGCATGTAACAGCCCACTTTTGTTATTCCTTGTATAAGTTTTCCCATTAATATCTAGTTGATGACACCCTTCTGTAATCTGTCAAATTCTGTGAATAGAAATTGTAAAAAAAAATCCAGTTTCAATAACAAAAAGGTTACAGTTTATGGTATATTCATGTTCTGAAAATACCGTAATAGGTACAAATTAACAGCAACAAAATGACCAAGCAACTTACCCATTCCATACGATTGTTTTTGCTCGCTGGACTGCTTCAGAGAACTTTGCAATACTTTTATCTCCACAATCAAGACCCTAACAAAAATAAACAAAATCTTGCATTACTTACACAATAAATTTTCTTTTGCTGATATTCATTGCATTTTGATCTCTAGTTAAATGAAATTAATGCAATAAAGAAAAAAAATCGAGTTTCACTTCAGGCGTGGTAGTCAATAGAGAGAAAATAAAGCAGAACCTTAAATATAGCCTAAGTTTGAAGTGAGAGTGGTAGTCAATAGAGAGAAAATAAAGCAGATCCTTAAATATAGCCTAAGTTTGAAGTGAGAAAATAAAGCAGATCCTTAAATATAGCCTAAGTTTGAAGTGAGAAAATAAAGCAGATCCTTAAATATAGCCTAAGTTTGAAGTGAGAAAAAACAGCAGATCCTTAAATATAGCCTAAGTTTGAAGTGAGAAAATAAAGCAGATCCTTAAATATAGCCTAAGTTTGAAGTGAGAGTGGTAGTCAATAGAGAGAAAATAAAGCAGATCCTTAAATATAGCCTAAGTTTGAAGTGAGAAAAAACAACAATGTTTTTTAAATTCATTTTCAGCCATAACTATATTTAGACACAGGGTTTTTGACATGGAAATCATATACATAGATTATAATTATTTAAATAAGTATAATGCTGTACACAGATGTCAAAAGCATGATGTTCACTATGGGTGGTTCAGCAAAGTATAGTGGTAAGTATGGGTGAGATTTGGGACGAAAATTTGTGCGTGTGTCTGAGCAGTGGGAGGAAAAAAAACAATCTGAATTGTTTATTGTGAATGTTGTGTATATATACTATATTCACAGAATGAGGGGACAATTGCCCCCCAAATCCTGCCTATGCTGGTAAGTAAAAAAATAGTTGCTGAACCAATATCGCTCCACATACTAAGGTCTATAATAACATACCATCCAACCTGCAGGAATACCCGAGTCTACCGTTGCTGAACCTGTAGTGGCAGCTTCATCAAACTTATCAGCAGTAACAAAGTCCACGGGCAGATGAATCTGTACCCCATTTTTCTGGGCTTTTTCCATTAGTTTTCCTACAATTCCCGCTCCTTCTTCATCATATAACGAGTTTCCAATCTTACAAAATTAAAAAAAAACAGTAAAAATAGCACCAAATCTCTAAGTAATATAATTATATATATATATTATCAAATAACAGAAAAATAATGCAACTTGTGACATATGTCAACATATACAGTCACTGGAAAAATTACAGAAATAATATATTGTTAAATAAATTAACTCGAAATGGCCAATAAAACGATTTGTTTGATTTATGGCATAGCCACTAAGGCTATGTGTCACTGTCTAATTTTGAGCTGCTGACCAGAGCTAAGGCAAGTGACCAGCAGTACCCAATGCCAATGTTTACCAACAAACAGTGGGATTGACTATAACATTAAAAGCTTTCAACACCGAAAGCGTTAGTATATTTGGTGCAGGTTCAGATTTAAGCTGTTGAAGAAATATGTAGCAGTAGAGCAGAGTGTTAAAAAACAAGACACTTACATGCATCCCATTCAGTTGTTTCAGGAAGGTAAATGCCATCCCTCCTCCTATAATCATCTCATTCACTTTGTCCAACATGTTTTCAATAAGCTGGATCTTATCCTTTACTTTAGCTCTATGTGGAGAGGTCATTCCAAAAATATACATATATATAAATGGCTTGACAAAAGAGGCAGTGGTCAACATGAAAAAATAAATAAAAAAATTCAAAATCTCACTCTCTATCTTGTGTATGCGTGTTCAAGCAGCTTTTGTAACAGATCAAAACAAATAAATCTTTTTTTTTCTGAAAATGTATAAAATTAAAATAATGTAATTGGTTTTTTTTCATTTTTCAATATTGTAATTTGATAATTTTAAATTATTATTTTGCTGAAAAGCAAACATTTTCATTAACTTTTTTTTTATTCCCCATTATTCTCTACAGTACTAGCTAAAAAAATAGATACAGAGAGAAACTCGTGTGAATATTACTTCATTCACCACTGTTGGTTACTATCTCTGCCCAAGTTTGGATTCCTTATTAGATGCTTATTTTATCCTATAGATTATTATATAACGTTTTCACTTATTTAAATTTTAAACCAAGTGCTCAACATTATTTCTTCTGACATTATACACTGACATCACCTTAGAACTTGAAAGTTCTAACAGCACTGACTGATTCCGATCTTACTGGTTCGTAAAAATTATGTTTACACTTCGACTTTATCATGTTAATTTTCAAATATTCTCTTCATAATAATTAATTCGTGGGCTGGTGAAGCACGAGCTGTAGATCAGCAAGTGTAAATATTGTAAGTTTTGCTACAATTAAAAACTGGGTTGATTATGATTTTAAAATGACTAACTTACATTTGGGGACATGAAAACCTAAATACACAACATTCAAACAGAAGTCTCAAATTCAAAATTTCACCATTTTATTCACACAGCCTCACTGTACTTCATACGTTAATGTAAAACTGGTAGGCTTAGTATCAAAATCTCAACATTTAAAAACACGCAAAGAAGAATGCATTACATACCCTCCTAAAATAGCAAGGAAAGGCCTTTCTGGATTCTCCAAAGCTTTGGCAAAGTAGGTCAACTCTTTCTTTAGCAAAAATCCTGCTGCTCTTTGAGCGTGTTCTACACCTACCATGGAGCTAGAAAATACGATGAAAAGCTATCTAGTGTCAATCTTTATAATTACAAAAAATATGATAAAACAATTTTTATAGATATCTGGCTAACAAATAGTTTTATATAATTAAAATTTCAATACATGATTCTATTTTAACCAAAGATGTAGTAGCTAGGTGTAATACCTGTGAGCTCGATGGGCAGTACCAAAAGCATCATTCACATAAACATCTCCAAGTTTAGTCAAAGAAGCACGGAACGTTGCAACAGCATCTGGGCTCGCTTTCACCTAAACGTAGAAATTGAAAATATAAATTCTAATGATCACACAACTAAGGAAAAATTTATAAATCACTTCTTACGATGAGATGATCAGTCACACACGTATTCTTATTTTATGGGTACCCAATTTTATGAACTACTTCATACTACACGAGTTTTGGTATGGCCAACCAGCAACGTACGAATTGCATACAGCTATCTAGTGGTTGCAGGCTGATTTTGATTTCCGAGGATGTAATACTTATTTCGTCTATTTTTATTCATACAGAGTAGAATACCCCCATCTGAACTGGTATAATTGAATTAAAAAAATATATCAGTGAGAATTCTTACTTAGTAAAAGTTGTGGCTTATTATCAGTTGGAAGTTACATATATTTTTTTGGGGGATTTTGAGCTTTAAAAAGGTTGGCTACAACTCTATTAGCATATATGAAGGTTTTCATTTTAGTTTGTTAAAATAATTTTGCAAACAAAAAAATCAAACAATCTTGATATACTAGTTGCAAGTTTGGGAGCAATTTGAATAAGAACTCCAAGTTAAAATAATATTTATATTTATTACAAATACAATACTATATAAACACAACAGAAGTTATAATTAATTTAAGAGCTTTTAGCTCATCCAGGTTAACAACATTAATTAATCGCACTGAAATTAGAATCTTAATTCAGCATGGCTAACAATGTATCAAAATTTTAATTACATTACAGTTTTCCAACCAACGACGTAGCTAGGTGTAAAAAGTTCACCATTTCTGTCATCTCTTAAAAAATATTTCATGAAACCAGCTTTGTAAAATATTAGACATCTATCTTGAAACTTGAAGAAAAGCAACTAAAGCCTGATCCACTTTGAGGCTGTTAAAGTTTAACAAATTCATGGCATAAAAAAACACCTGAAAATTTGTCAAACTCTCACCAACTCCGACCAATATTCCTGTCACAATGTAATTCAAAAACACCAACAAAAATTTCATCAAATATTGTTCATGTATTGAGACATTTATTATTTTTTAAATGCTCCCTTAACATGGTATCACCAACTTAATAAATCTGGGTTTTGTGTAAGGCTACAAGAAGGATATCTGCTCTAGCCATCCTGATCTACTAGAGGGAAACCAGTTAGTCACCATCATCATCCTCCAGCTCTTGTCAGGCCAAACAACAGGGTTTGACTGTCACTTTTATAATGCACCCACATCGTCTAAGCGTAGAGCACGATATTTTGTTACATAGTGGGATGCAAACCACGAAACATCAGTTCAAAAGTATACCACGCTAATCACCGAGTCACACTCGGCCAAATCTGGTAATAGGTTATCTTCTCAAGCATATTTTAACTGTTGACTTAAATATACTGAATATGATAAAACAATTTTCTAGCAGTGGCTATTTTAAATGCTGTTGAATTTAAACAGTAAAGGTAGTCTATTGTCTCTCGACTGATCCTTAAATTAGATTACCCAACATTTATCAAGTCTGTAATAACAGAGTCAAAATGACAAATCTATCCATGTTGTTATGTTAAATATTGCAAGGTTGTGGCAAGAGAAGTCTTCATAAAACTATTTTTTGTTGGTTTCCTATTTTGTAATTTAAGCGATTCAACCCTAGAACACCACCGTGGTGTCGCTAGGATCTCATACCACCCGGTGTTAATGTTTGAAAATTGAACACTGCATTCTAGGGTTAATAACATCAATTTTAAGTTCACTAATAAATGTATATGATTTAGTTATATGTGATTAGAATATCAAACAAACGTCATCTTTATCTAGAATAAAATAAGAGCATTATATGAAGTATCCTTTTACACGTATCAGAAGAAGCACACAAGTCTGTTTTAGAAGCAGGGGCTAAACAATATAGTTTGAAATAACTTCTACTTTCACATAGAGCAATTTTGTTATATAATACTGAGTTTTAGTGCATTTATTAACAAATATATTTCTTACACAAATGAAAAAATACTGTCGTGATGATGCTTATAACTGCTTGTATCAGTTATTTTACATACTTCTATTAAGCAAGTTTTTGTATGAAGATGAACACTGTATTACCCGCGTATTTCTTCTTATTGTCTATCATATTTTAATAAAACTTAAACAGGTCTAAATAAAAGCTTGGTGTACTAATAATCTTATGACATATATTACCTTTTGTCCTTGAGCATCGACTCCCTTGCCTTCTTCTTCGACGTGAAACCTTAAGTTTTCCAGTAGAATCACAGATCCTTCTGATGGATCCTGACATGCTGCCTCTACTTCTGCTCCAACACAGTCAGGCAGAAATTTAACATCTCTGTTATCAAGATCAATTAAACATAATGAAATCGATGTCAAAACGATGCAAATTTTACAGTTTAAAAATAACTTTTTTTTAATAAACAAAGACAAGAATGGGCATTTCTACTTAAAGTGTTACAATTTATTATTATTAGCTTATATCCTTTTAGAAACTGTCTTTCCAAAAAGAATAACACACAATTTATGTATCTTAAAAATACATTTTACGGTATACAGAATTATAGAAATATATATGAATGGAATGTTTCTTATTTGCAATATATATATCTTGTTTAGGTATTGGATAATACTACGTTTTATTAAGGTTGGATTATAGGATTTGAAGTGTAGATATCTGTTCTTGTGGGTGGGTTTTCTGTATACAGTCATGATTTGTCTCTCTTGTCTGCCTATTAGTATGGCAAGAAATGGTAGGCTGTTTTATTCCTCTACCTCCATGGTGAAGTGGATTCTTTTGTCTACAGAATTAAGATGTTGTAGGAAGGCTGGTAAGTTTTCATGACCGTGGGGCCAAATAACGAAGGTGTCGTCAACATAACATCTGTAGAAACTTGGTCTTATAAATGTTCTGTCTAGTTTGTTTTTTTTAACATTTTCAACTGAGGATGTAATGTCACTCCAAAGTATTAAAATATTTCACAACTACATCATGCTGTATATAACTTACCTTAGGGATGACTAATTCTTGTCTTACTAATGGTTCCCCAATGGTGAGGAAAAATTGACTGGCTGATAACAGGTGTAATCTACTGATGGCCTATATAATTGTAATAGGCTTTGGTGTAATAGACTTAGTTGAGTGGATGGTAACTGCCTGGTGTAGAAACACAAGTGTAGAAGACGACATTTAGAAAGTCTTCTGCGTTTCGTCTTTAGGTCAGTATGTGTGGTGGTGGTGGTGGTCTTTATTGTATTCTGATTGTGGAGGGTATGTTATGATTGGTTTGGTTTATCCCTGTTGCTGATTAATGGAGAGACTTCCTGTAGATTCAACCAATGGTAACCACGGGTTACTCACCTCTAATCCAGAATCTCTGTTTAGTGAAAGTTTTATTGTGTTAATTATTTAATTTTTCTTGTCTTCTAAAATTTGTCTGTGTTGATGATTCTGGTTTTTTCCCAGTTTATTTTGTGTCCAGTTGGCATGATGTGTTCTGCAATGTCTAAATTTTGTGTTTTCATGAGTCTTGTGCTGTCTTTATGTTCTTTTATTCTTGTCGTGAGTGTTTCATAAACGACTTTTTTGTGTTTGTTTTTTACTAGAATGGATCTTGATGTCTTGTAGAATTTCCACCAGACTTCTATGTTGAATTTCTTGGCTTAGTGTTTGAGTTTTTCACTGAAAATTTGCAGGTATGGTAGGTAAATGGTAGTAGTGGTAGTGTTTTTCTGATTATTTCTTTCTGCTGTGGTCTTCTTCAGGGAGTTTTTGATGAAGGAGGAGTGTTTAAAGCACTCTACGATCTTTTGTTATCCTGTTTCGATGGATGTCTTATCACTAATATTTTCTGCTCCGTATAAGGGATCAAGATTTCCATATTGTGAAATTAAAATGAGAGGGGGGAGGATCAAGGAAGCTTTAGACACTCAGAAATGACAACACTTATTTATTTGAGAAATAACAAAAATGCATGGGTGGATGCTCAAAACAATGTGTGCACATGGTTTTGTGTAATGTGTAATTTACTAGCATACACAAACTTGTAAGGTTAAGAGTTTAGCATAAGTAACTTTATCTTAAAGTCTTTTTACACAGAATTGTCGCAGCTTTAGATACCATTAAGCATGCTTTAACTCAAGGGGCCAAATCAGTGGTACTTATGAGTCATCTGGGTCGCCCTGATGGTCAGCGTGTGGAAAAATACTCTCTGAAACCAGTAGCAGAAGAGCTGAAGACATTATTGGGAAGGTGAGCCTTTGATTAAATTTTATGAGCTCGTTTGAAATGATGAAATGGATAATTTTTTCCACACCTAAAATATTTTTTGTTGTATTTAAACTATAAAACCAGCTACTGAGATAATACTAAATATCATCATACTTTTAAAATTTTATGATAATTTCTGATGTTAAATCTTTGACTAAATGTCAATTTTTGTGTAATTTGTGGATCCAGTATCGAGATCCCCCAAAGTGACCTCCACCCTCATATGGAGAAGCCAATTTGAAAATTTTCTAAAAATTTACTGAATTTAAATTATTATTCTGAATATATTCTTGAATGTTAGTACCGATTTTTAATTAACCTGGTTTAGTCAAACCTGAGAGCCTCCCTCCCCCAAAAACTGTTCTTGACCTTTCTATCTATGGGGTCTCTTCAAATTCTCTTAAAACTTTTTTTTCATTCATTTTTATTTTGTGAGGGTCAAGATCTTACAAATGAAAAATTCAAGTCATTTTGTGAGAAAACTGTGGGAGGAGTTCAAAAATTAAGTAAACAACAATACATGGGTACAACTAAGAGTCGATATGTATAAACAACAATACGTGGGTACAACTAAGAGTCGATATGTATAAACAACAATACGTGGGTACAACTAAGAGTCGATATGTATAAACAACAATACGTGGGTACAACTAAGAGTCGATATGTATAAACAACAATACGTGGGTACAACTAAGAGTCGATATGTATTAAACAACAATACGTGGGTACAACTAAGAGTCGATATGTATTAAA
>NW_013668632.1:118849-123250 GCF_000517525.1 Limulus polyphemus | reverse complement strand
GAGTCGATATGTATAAACAACAATACGTGGGTACAACTAAGAGTCGATATGTATAAACAACAATACGTGGGTACAACTAAGAGTCGATATGTATAAACAACAATACGTGGGTACAACTAAGAGTCGATATGTATAAACAACAATACGTGGGTACAACTAAGAGTCGATATTTCTGAAAGTTGGAACTTCATATTTTTCTTCAGTAAAATTTTGTTGTGTTTTTTTTTTTTTATATTCAACTAAAATTTTATACATATAAAAATAAACTAGTTTCTGAAAAATTTCTCTGGTCACTCGGTGAATTGTATAATTACAGAATCCATAGTTCAATATGTTTGCAAATATCTAAAACTAATCAAAGCGCCTTCCCACAATTAAGTCACTTAAAGAAACACTAATTACAAGTTTTATCCAGCAAGCTTGAATAAACTGTTGCCCAAGCAAGATATCAATGACATAAAAGGAGATAAGATTCAAGATGTTTTTCAATCAAAATATTACATATTTATCAAAGCTTTACAACATCTACGATGCATACAATTTCCTATTCATTTGAATTATTTTACCCGTGCCATAAGAATGTAACTTTTTAATCATAACCTTCACAGAACTTTATTCAAAATACACAATATCCATTATTCACAAAAAAATATAAGCTTTGTAAGAAAATTAATAAAATTTCATTAATTCATTAACTTTTTCAAGAATGTTGTGCTATCTGGATGATTGATAGGGTACTTAAAAGGGATAGCAGTGATCTTATTGAAGTTTACAAGGTTATCCAGGTGGTCGATAAGATAACGGATCAGATTTATTTACAATGATAGGAAAAGATTTGGAAGATACAGGCTAGGCTCCAGTTAAGCCAGATTTTTCTAATAGTGTGAGTGGCTTATGAAATGAGTTGTTATTTGCATTTTAAAAGATCTTAAAAGGGGAATTGATAACTTCTTGAAAAATAATATTGTTCATATGGTTAGTTTTTTTTTTAAGTATCTTTAACAACAGTTAAATCAAAATGATGATACAGAGATGTTTTTTTTTTAATACCAGGGTTTTAATGACACTATGAAAATAACTTAGCATTGTTACTAAACAATGCTGCTCAAGTGCAAGTAAATGAAGTTTAAATTTGGGGATTTTTAGAATGTTTCTATAAACCAAAATTTAGGAATTATCCAATCAGAATGTTGAATCATGCACAGCAGTGTTAACTGAAGATTAATAGAATAAATAGAATGAAAATAGAATAAATTGTACATACTCATCCGTGGTTGGAATTAAATCATTACCAGGAGTGTGTGTGTGTGTGTATATATATACCAACACACACACACACACATTTATTTACTTCTTATGACATTTGACTTAAAAACTGGTGGGGCCCTAGGAAACAATTCAAATGTTAAAGTTATAAGTAAGTTTCACCTTTTAACTATTAATTAATAGTGACGTTTTTTAATGTGCAAGGTATAACATAACATTAACACCAATTGACCATATGGTCCTTCCTTATATTCTCATCTCTGAGAAAATGTAAAAAAGTTTAAAACACCATATTTCTCGAGTCATTTATTCTCACCTTAAACTGTTGTAAAGTGGAAGCTTTCCTTACTGCCAATGGCAACTCATTAATAATCCTGTTAGAAAAACTGTTTTAATTGTAACCGAACCTGTCTTTTTTCCAAATCTTAAACTTTTGTCCTCTTGTTTAAATAACAGAAGAAACCAGGAACTCTTAGTTTAGCAATTCCCTGGACAATTTCACTTAGCAGACTTGTAATGTTTTGCTCATTCTATATGCACAAATCTGATTTATTCTGTCTTTCTCAAAACAAAACAAACAAACTTTGAGTGGATTATTAAACATTTATTTTATCATATATACCATACCTTTGGTTGTTTGTGATTTTCCCATCTTTCAATGGAACATTGAAATCAACTCTACAAAAGATATTTTGGAGAAAGAGGAAAATATTTTAGTTAGTTACACTTACATTACAGATTTAATCATTTTTGTCAGTTTAATATTTCAATAATAACAATTCAAGTGATTTTTAAATATATACTGACCAAACACAACATTTTGATGTACATTTCACTACTAGGCCCGATCTTTACAAGATTTTATTTGCACACTAAAAATTACAGCTAATGAGAAAATTAAAATTTATTATACAAGATTAAACAGTACATTATGACAAAAAAGTAAACAGCTTTGTAAAATATTATAACACTCAGAAAGAAAAAGCTGTAAAAACTAATCAAATTTATTTAGAAGTATTGAACAACTCAATATACATATTCACAACAATATGCTAACACTGTAATTATTTATTGAGTAATCACAATGACAGAGAATCACAGCTCAATTTGCTTCAGATGAAATATATATTTATCATGAAATAAAAAACAGAAATTGTTGTAAAACAAAAGATACAGAAGTGTCTGTCTGAAAATCAATGAAAACAACTAATCCCAAAAGTTATATAAAAATAAAACATTCACACTAGCAGTGTAAGGAAGGAGTTGCAAAGTGTTTGTGCTTGGCTAGACATGCAGATAATATAACTTACAGTTACTATACAACTTGTACGTAAAATTGGAGGTGCTACAATAACCCCAGTTCCAATGCCCCCGCACATTGTTTTGTCAAATGGTTTGCCTATTGTCATGGTAGCAAATCATGAACCTCTGATATTATTGGTGCTTTTATTTTCAAAACCCAGTGTGAGCCCTAATATTACAAGTCCACAAATATCTTATATGAAGTAGAAACCAATTATTTCATAACATCCTAATATATTTTTAAACTATTAACCTACAAAGAAAAATAGTTTAATTCTTACCAATTTTTCTGTATGTGAAGCTCAAAATAAACACTCTTAGTTTTTCACCACAAAGCATAATTTATAAACTTTTAGCTAATGATCACAATTTTTAAATTTTAAACCAATTCTTACAATAATACTCAGATGTAACTACATACAGACATATGTTGAAAACACGCCATTTGATAATTTCACTGGTTTTGTGAGAGAATGTATGGCATGATGTTTCAAGGTGTCACCAAATTACATGCAGAAAAATATATTACACATGTTTGAATGATATAAAGTATAAAACTTGTAATAGCTACTGCAAATAAAAATTTAGTAGAATATTTAAGAACAGTAAATAAATGTCGAAATAAAAATTCTCCATCCAAATACTACTACTAGTCCCGTTACAAAGGTCAATAGAGTTGGAATTGACTAGCTGTATTTCTATTAGTATATATTAATAGTATTAGTAATACACAGTAAACAGTAATTTTGCTATATAATACAAAAATTCATAAAACTTTACTATCAGTGTATCATAATGAAGTTAAATACTTTGATAATTATACTTAAAGAGCTGTGCTAGCTCTCGACGGTTTCGTAGCCCTCCATGTTTTACTATTAGTAGTAATATTACTACTATTTAGTTAGTAATAGTACTAATAGTAATAGTATGCTACCCGTAATCATCTTATAGTTCTATTTCTCAGCTTGAAAACTAAAGTTGAACTTGAAGTGAGCTTACCTAATCAGCACTCTTTTACCTTTCAAGTCAAGTGCATCGATTCCAAGTTTGTTTAAAGCCATGCTTAAAGAAAATAGGTATAGATATTATAATATTCTATACTTTCAATTACGGAATTTGATATTGTAGTAACTCAATAAGTTAAACTTAGCCGAGCTTGTAAAGAACTACTTTATTATGTCAAATACAAAACCCGGTTAGTTGAACTTGAAGGAGTGTGTGTGACCTTCCAGAAGGTGAAGCTAATGTCAGAGCCCCCTGTGAATATTTCCGCAATATTAGAAACATAAAATTTCAGTTAAATTTAGCCCTAAGCCACAAGCTTCTGCCGCTAATTTTTATTTTTCATATTATCATTGTTATGCATGTTTTACTATGCAAATACGTACATCAAATAGCTCAAGACTTGGAGAGTTATATAGCTTAATGAACCAAGACACGAAAGTTATCCAGTTCCATTTACTGTGGAAAGCCAAGCTATTTTAATACAATGCGTAAAACAATAAAAAAATCATATTCGGAATTTACAATGTTATAATTTTAACAAAGCAAAATATTGTTATTAGTAGAGTTTAGTTCAGCTGAACCCTTATTACAAGTGGAAAGCCTCAAGGATCGATGCTTGGGTTTTTGCTTTTCATATTTACATTAATGATATTGATAGAAGCGTAATTAGTAAATTACTAGTCTTTTCTGAGGACATTAAACTCCTAAGTATTTCTATCTTTATTGAGGAGGATAAAATATTCGAAAATGACTTGAACCAATCGGATAGTTAGACAAATATTTAGCAAATGACATATAATTATAATAACTTCAAGGTAATGCGTTTAC
>NW_013668632.1:114778-118828 GCF_000517525.1 Limulus polyphemus | reverse complement strand
AAATAATTCGAAAATGACTTGAACCAATCGGATAGTTAGACAAATATTTAGCAAATGACATATAATTATAATAACTTCAAGGTAATGCGTTTACGGTGTCATAATTTGGAGTCCACTCAAAAGAGTGACCGAAGAAAATAATCTTGGCATAAAAATGAATAAGTCGGCCAGTTATTTAAGCCATAGCAACAGTACTCTTTTGTTCTAATAGTAAAGCTAACATAATTTTAGGTAGAATTTATGAACATATTGACTGTAAGTCAAAAGAGGTAATTGTCTATCTATTAAATTAATTAAATTTGGATATGATATAATTTTATATAACATTTTATCATGAAAACTGTCCATATCAACTAAAAGACACGCCTGATTCAACACCTTGCTTTTGTGAGTTATTAAAGGGAAATAAAGATTTAAGTTTTAAAATGAATGAAGTAAAGGGACCTGTAGTTTTTACAGTAATAAAATAATAACTATGATATGTTATTAAGTGTTAAATGCAATAATTCACTATTTATTTTTAGATTTTAAAAGTATTTATAACACTAATTGAATAGAAGTAAAAGAAGATTTGTATCTCAAAACTTTCTACCATATGTGTATCGGAGGCAATCCACAGGCTCCTCATAACACCCCTCCCCCTCCGAAAAAAAAGTATTGCTTGAGGATGCTTGAAAAGTGCCCTGCTCTTTTATTGTCCTCTGCACGTTACTGATAATATGACAAGAGGACACAAGTTTAAGATTTTGAAAAGAATGGTTAGGTTCCAGTTAAGACACTTTTTTTTTCTAACAGCGTGATTGGCTTATGGAATGAGTTGTCGTCGGCAATAGTGTAGTCCAGCACTTTACAAGAGAATTGATGAATTCCTGAAATATAAAGGAGGAGTTTTAAATGTTAACTTTTCTCAAGGGTAGATATGCAAAAATAGTCTTAATTAATGGACCAAATTGTTCTTTGTGTGTTATGTTTAGTTGTACCTAACTAATTATCCCAGATTACTTAGGTGTTATAACATTAATTACCAACTGAACCAAGCAACAGTAGGCAACATAATCAAGAAGGATCGCCTTTCTCAAAAAGTGACACAAGTTGCTTCCACAACAGATCGGTTCAATCATCGAATACCATAAGCAGACGAAGAATGAAACGAGGTATTCATTCTATTCCCAACACTGGTCGAGTCGCTGGATGCATCGCCCGTGGGTTTATTTTTGATCGAACGGTTGAAACGGACTCTAGGTAACTATTAGTCTCGTACACTAGGTGGATTATGGAAAACTTTACGACGAATTCTTTTGCAATATAAACTACGCTGCAGGGCTATTGTCAAGATGCATTCTCAGCCATAAGATAGAGCATGATCGAATGTATCAAAATGGACTGTGAAGACATGGTGAGGCTCGAAAATCGTTTTAATATACCTTATCCAATCTCTGCACACCCCAATTCCCCCAAATTATATAAACTTTGCTACCAGCAAATGAGCATTGCCTACATTACTTATCTTCAGTCACATTATTGAACATGTTCATATCTACATTAAACGTGTGATCCAAGTTATGACAATTCAAGTGCATTATTTTGCACTTGCTATAATTAAATGTTACTTGTCAAACATTTGTCGAACTTACCATTTTATTCAAGTCATTCTGTAATACGTCAATACACACAGCAACGAGTTTAATGTTATCAGTTTACTAACTACTCAATGAAAGGTAAAATGGCCCGGCATAGCCAGGTGGTTAGGGGGAGCTCGACTCGCAAACTGCGGGTCGCCGGTTCGAATCCCCATCACACCAAACATGCTCGCCCTTTCAGCCGTGGGGGCGTTATAATGTGACGGTCAATCCCACTATTCGTTGGTAAAAGAGTTGGCGGTGGGTGGTGATGACTAGCTGCCCTCCCTCTAGTCTTATACTGTTAAATTAGGGACGGCTAGCGCAGATAGCCCTCGTGTAGCTTTGCGCGAAATTCAAAACAAATAAACAATGTTATCAACGTAAACAAGAAGTAGCAAAGACCCACGGATTGACTGGTCTGGAAATAAGAACTTTTTGCTTTCTTCCATCCAAACGTCTAACAATCCAATAAACTAGTTCTTCCTCAACTTCTAGTGATTGAATTTTTTTATTAGCTGACCTTTTATGTGACACTTTAACAGAAAGTGTCTTGTGAAAATTCAAGCACACCAACTCTACTTACTTTCCATCATCCAGACAATATGTAACATGCTCAAAAAGTCATCAGTGAATTAATGTTGGTTCTCTTTTACAATGCCATATTTCACTAATTTATTTTTTATCAGCCAATCTAGAATTTTTCCATTACAGACTAAGTAGCTTAAAATTTCCAGGTCAGTTCTTATTACCCAACTTTTTTTTCACACACACACACACACAAAAAAAGGAGTAACATTAGCATTACACAACTATTTTTTGACAGACCCAAAAGAGGAGTAACATTAGCATTACCCAACTATTTTTTGACAGACCCAAAAGAGGAGTAACATTAGCATTACCCAACTATTTTTTGACACTCACAAAAAAAGGAGTAACATTAGCATTACCCAACTATTTTTTCACACACACACAAAAAGGAGTTACATTAGCAACTCCTCGTTATCTGCCCACCGTCTATTGACTTACTAAAAGTTTCGTACTTCATACTAATTTAAAACTGTATAATTACGTCATAATTCCCAAACTGTTGTTTATTTTCAACCTGAAGGTATTATTTGTCATTCAGTGCATGAAATTAAATTATCATAATATTCAATACTATTATTAGAAAGTCGACTAACTCTTAGCTTTGTAGCCCAAACGTATAACAGCAAAGTTCAAAGAAACAAAACGATGGATAAATACGATAAACCTTTGTCGCTGACTCACTTCTTTATCTAGCAGTAGGTCTTTAAATATCACCTCAGACCTAATAATTTAGTTCTACAGCTAGAGTCAGTTTGTACAGATCTATCTTTTCGATTATGAAATAGAGATCAATACATGAACTCGTTTTAACAATTAACAGCCAATCTTTCAATTTCTAAGACTCGTTCTTTTTTCTTCTCTTTTGTCCAATGAAAGTTTAATTCATTGTATCATTCAACAAGAACACACTAGATTTAAATTATTAAACCGTATTGTTTCAAGAGATGGCGCTACAATATCAATAAGGCAGTATAAAACAACGCTATACATGAAAAGAATCTATATAAATGAAATAGTATATTTACATATTAGGGAAGCAACTTTTCGTGTCCTAAGATAACCTTTCATTAATCATGAATTTACATAACTTCTGTCCAGGGGACGGGTACTACAGCCAGTATATTAATATACTGACGGAATCATTGTACGGACTTTTCTCGCACGTTTTGAGTGAGCGTGAACTACTTAATATAACGAGGTTATCAAATTGCCATAAAAATATAGCTTACATTTTATGTTTTATGTAAAAATGATGCTTAGAAACTTTAATCACGTGGTGAAAATTAACAACGTCATGCTCTGTAAAATATATCCAGAATTAGAAATTCTGTATTTATGGCAGAATGAGACATCAAGGTAAAAATAAAAGTACGTGTGTGTCTTTGAATGATTACTTTATGCACTTGCCTAGAATCACTTAGATACAGATGAAATTACTCTTAGCGACATCTATTAAGAATATAGTGCAGGGCGTGGTTTTAAAATTAGCGTGCACGGACGGCGAATTCAAGGGTTCATGGTTTGCGTTTCGTTACCGTGAAGAATGTGCTCCTCACTTGGGCAGGGGTGCTGCACTGTTACAAAAACAATAAAATGTCATAAGTAGTCCAAATATGTTTATCCCGAGAAAGAGTTGGCGGTAGGCGCTGTTGACAAGCTACATTACTTCTATTCTATCAGTAAGTGTTGTTGACTAGCTACCTTACTTTCATTCTATCAATAAGTATTGTTGACTAGCTACTTTACTTCCATTCTATCAATAAGTATTGTTGACTAGCTACCTTACTTCCACTCTATCAGTAGGTGTTGTTGACTAGCTACCTTACTTCTATTCTATCAG
>NW_013668632.1:105472-113778 GCF_000517525.1 Limulus polyphemus | reverse complement strand
CTATCAATAAGTATTGTTGACTAGCTACATTACTTCCATTCTATCAGTAAGTATTGTTGACTAGCTACCTTACTTCTATTCTATCAGTAAGTGTTGTTGACTAGCTACCTTACTTCTATTCTATCAGTAAGTGTTGTTGACTAGCTACCATACTTTAATTCTATCACTATTTGTTGTTGACTAGCTACCATACTTCTATTCTATCAATAAGTATTGTTGACTAGCTACCTTACTTTCATTCTATCAATAAGTATTGTTGACTAGCTACCTTACTTCCATTCTATCAATAAGTATTGTTGACTAGCTACCTTACTTCCATTCTATCAGTGAGTGTTGTTGACTAGCTACCTTACTTCCATTCTATCAGTAAGTGTTGTTGACTAGCTACCTTACTTCTATTCTATCACTATTTGCTGTTGACTAGCTACCTTACTTTCATTCTATCAGTTCCAAACAAGGAACACTATTCGCATGAAGCCCTTTGTGTAGGTTTGCGCTAACATTCTGAAAAGAAGCAAACAAATAACAATATAAAATAATATATAACATAGTGGATATAACTACAATCACTTTTCACTTTACATTAGACTTAGATACTGTATTTAGATAATACGATAATGTTCACACCCAAAGTATAACCATTTTCCACCACCACCAAATACTGTATTTAAATAATACGATACTGTTCACACCCAAAGTATAACCATTTTCCACCACCACCAAATACTGTATTTAGATAATACGATAATGTTCACACCCAAAGATAACCATTTTCCACCACCACCAAATACTGTATTTAAATAATACGATACTGTTCACACCCAAAGTATAACCATTTTCCACCACCACCAAATAACTGTTTCTTATGTGTAGACTTCTAACTTGAAACTCTTATTTGACTGGTGGTGCATACGACATCGCACTTTGGATAATTTGGTGAATTTTGGCTTTGAAATGGTGGATTTATTTTAAGTTCTCAGATGAATAATGGACACGGCCATGGCAATTACTTGTTTAATAATACTGCTCGTTTATTGATCTACCCTATAAGTTTTACTAGACTTTAGGTAATCACATGAAATTTGTAAAAGGAAATTTTGTCGCCAGGTGGTTTGGGCGCTTGACTCGCAATTTGAGGATCGCGGGTCCGAATCCCCGTCCCACCCAACATGTTCGCCCTTTCAGCCGTGGGAGCTTTATAATGTGACGGTCAATCCCACTATTCGTTGGTAAAATAGTAGCCAAAGAGTTGGCGGTGGGGGAGGTGATGACTAGCTGCCTTCCCTCTAGTCTTTCACTGCTACATTAGGGACGGCTAGGCTAGCGTAGATTGCCTTCTTGTAGCTTTGCGCGAAATTCAAACCAAAACCATAACCATTACACCAATCGAGGGGTGAGTGTTTTACCGCGCAAAAAAATAAATACTGGGTTATTACGTGAGTTGAACGTTTAGTATAAGTATGAAAAGACGTCTATTATTAATATATTTCCATCTTAACTTTTTTTTTAGGCCCTTGGATCTAGGGACGGGATTGAGAGATAAGTGGTTTGAGCTCATGGCCTTCTCTTACTTAATCATCGTTGAAGATGACGTATTAGCTACGAAAGTAAACGGCTTTAAATATTTCCTGAAACCTTGTTCAGTAATAAAATCTGTAAAATTCTCTAGTTAGTGATGAAGTCAATTACTCAAAGTGATCCTTTTATCCTGTCTGCCCTTAAACAAACACGTATGTTGATTAACTCCACATGTAGTGTTTCTAATGGAGTTGTTACGTGCTCTTAAAGACGGCCTTACTTGTACACGATAAGCTTTTATCGCCTTAAATAATTAATAATTACTTAGAATAATTGCATCTCTTACATTACTCCCACTTATAGATGCACGCGAAATCAGGTGTTGATGAATAATTATATATATAAAAAAAAACCAACAACTAAACTCAACACTAGGCGACTCCACTTGATATATTGAGCAATTTTCTATCGGGCAAACCGGCACATTTCGCCTGTCTCTCTGTGTGTTAGTTTATGGATAATTACCGACGAACTTCAAATGAAGTGTTCCTAAGAATAAGATTAATTCTAACAAATTGCATGTTTCGGTACCAGTAATGTTCCAATATTTCGAAAACAAGCTTTCTGGCAAAGTTAAACTGATTATACTGATAGCACAGCCATGGTTTAAAATGTCTGGCTTATTTTGTTGTTGTTTTCTTAATGCAAAGCTACATAATGGGCAGTGTTTCCTCGTCTACCGCGGAGAATAGAACCCCGGATTTTAGCGTTGTAAGTTCGTAAATTTATCGCTGACCTACAGAAAACGTGGCTTTTCTGTGTTTTTTTTTTAAGTAAAAAAAAAGTTTTATTACAGTCAAGAATGTAGATATTAAAATATTATTAATTAAAAAAGCACGGGTTCAGAGGATTTCAGCAAATTTTAAGACATCTTTTTGTTATTCTTTTTCCACAAAATGAGATCTTTAATACATGTATATGAATATATATTTAGATATGCTGAGAAGTTTACTTAAACTTTAAAGTTCAAGTTACTAAAAAGAGAATAGTTAGAAACACAATTAAATAACGAAACGAAATTCCAAGCGATCACGTAGTTTTTCTATTTGTTCTTGTAATGTCAGTCGTTTCATAGAACAATAATAACCCTACAGTGCCACAGTGGTATGTCTGCGGACTTATACCGCTAGTAACCGGGTTTCGATACACGTGGTGAGCAGAACATAGACAGAGTTTGTGCAGCTTTGTGCTTAGCTACAAAAACAGTCAATCAAACACAAAACTTAATTTTAGTAAAATTGTATTTTTATATCTTGTATATTGCCAAAAAAAAAAAGTAAAAAGGCTTTATAAACCATTTAACACAAATTTCATTACACCTCAAAGAGAAATACAAAACGCCCGCCCTTTCGCTTATTTAACTTTCTCAGGAGTGATCTTTACACTGACGTTTTCAGGAACGACCTTTATCTTAACGTTTTAAGAGATGATCTTCAGTTTTAGGTTTTCAGCAACGACCATTATCTTAATGTTCTAAGGAGTGACTTATACGTTTGCGTTATTTTAACCATTATAATGTGGTAAGAGAAGAAAATAGTGCCCTCAGACAGCGAAGTATCTTGAGAACAAGCATCACAACATTTAAAAAGATTGATCTGGTTTGGTTTGTATTTCGCGCAAAGCTACACTAGGGCTATCTGCGTTAGCCGTCCCTAATTTACCAGTGATAGACTAGAGGGGTGGCAGCTGGTCAACACCATCCATCACCAACTCTTGGGCTACTATTTTACCAACGAACAATGGGATTGACCGTAACTATATAACGTCCCCTCGGCATAAAGGGCGAGCATATTCGATGATAGGGATTCGAACCCGCGACCCGAAGATTGCGCATTTGAGCGCCTTAACAACCAGATCATGTCAGGCCTCTATCCAGAAGGAGTCCACGTGTTTGGACCTAACTTGAACGGTAGATCCGTTTATTACACGGAATCAGGCTTAACTAATCTCTTTATTAGCAAAATACAATCATATTAGTTTTGATGAAGATGATAATGGTTGTTATTTTTTTTCTTAGTGCAAAACTACACCATAGGGGGACAGGTAATAATGTAAGATCCTGTAAAACCACATTTATATCTAATATATGATTATTGTATCTGGAACCATAGACTTCATTCAGACCCCCCCCCCCCCAGTGGCACAGCGGAATGTCTGCGGACTTACAACGCTAGAATCTGGGTTTCGATACATGTGGTGGGGAGAGCACAAATAGCCCATTGTGTAGCTTTGTGCCTAATTACAAACAAACTTTGTCTGTCCCTCGATTGTTCTCGACGCCCATAGATAAATTACACAGAATTTTTCTCTAAATAAATAAAAAATAACAAATTTTATTAGTTAATTTGAAAACATGCGAAGTTAGAGCAAGCTTAAAACAGAAAGACTTTCAAACTTCACCGAGTAATTTCTTTGATAGATTTTATTGACTTAGAAAACTCCATTTTCATAATATAAAACTCACACGACATTTGCGTAAGCCAGAATTTTCTGTGCCATTAGCTTTTTGAAAGCATTCGCGCATAATCTAACGAAACATGCTTTCTCAAAGTACTACGGATTATCTTTAGCATCCTCTGAGTGACTCAAAATCTTGCTTCGTGCCATCTGATGAGCTTGATTTTTGACGTTAAGACTCGTAAAGCTAAGTTTTTTCAGCTAAATACTCATCTTTCAGGTTTTGTGTTTTCGTTTTTAAATCTGAAATTACTAAATTTTAAAGTCAAAGTAGATGGAAAGAACGAAAGAAAAATGAAAATTTGAAAGACTGTTAATGCAAAGTAGACATGTGGTCGAGAATACAGACCAATAGCCGAAGTAGACATGTGTACGAGAATACAGACCAATAGCCAAAGTAGACATGTGTACGAGAATACAGACCAATAGCCGAAGTAGACATGTGGTCGAGAATACAGACCAATGGCCGAAGTAGACATGTGTACGAGAATACAGACCAATAGCCAAAGTAGACACGTGTTCGAGAATACAGACCAATAGCTATTTTATGGCAAATTTAATCTGGAATAACTAATGACAGAAAGTACCATTCTTCATTAACCAGCGAATAACATCGTTGAGACAGTATTTGAAAGTGTTATTGTCATTCAATAACTATAAGATACGTTCTAATTCTTGAAGGAATTGGTGTTTTCGATCCAAACAACACCTTATGCGCACGTGGGCTAAACGGTCAGTTCAGCGAATCCAGGTATAACCGTTCCTAATTTTGAACTACTGACTTGAGGAAAGGCAGCCTGACACCACGAAAGGTTTGTCCCGCTCTTTGAACCGAATAATGGCATTGACTGTCACATTTATAACGCGCCCACAGATGAAAGTGTGAAGCGTTTACAGTCTTGAGCACGAAATCTTTCCATCCACAACTTGACACGTTAATCATTATGCTACGCATGGACCCGTTAAATCTCAAACTAATCTTTACCTGAATTTTTCCAATTTTTATGCTGTTTTTACACCACCCTAGTGAAGAATGTCGTGACACTTAGAGTAGTACCTTTTGTCCTCTAGTGAGAAAGATAGTTGTAAGATAATCCATGGTATGTGAAGTTTGACAGGTATATTTTCCATTTTTCATTGGGGAATGACAAGTCATGTGTGTGCATGACACTAGTTGTTCTAAGTAAATCTTATGTTAACGAACTGACGTGGAAATTATTCAGGCTGGAACAGCATCTCGGCATACTAATCTGAAATATGATCTGAGAGAGAGAGATATACACTTTGGAACTTGAGCTCACCGAGTTAACACTAACTCGCCAGTGGTGGCAACTGTTTGTTGTGATAAGTTAAGTATACATTTTTAATTGTGTTTCCCTGAAATAAAGATCGTTCACTTTAATTGTACACTCGACTTTAGTCTTTATTTATTTATCACGGCTTCGGCAGTCAGAGAACATAAAATTACTTCACAGTACATATCTTGCCGAATCTCCCGTTATTAAGCGGATCTGCCTTGTCGCTCTAAGTGGAATCAGTCATATTTGAAACTACCACAACTGTTCATTTGATACATCTTATTTTTTCATTTGAAATCAACGTCAATCGCCAGATGATCTGATAATAGAGAAAAAACTAAGAACTGTTTTACACCCGTCACAGCTATGTGAGAAAAGAAGTACCGTACAAGAGTAACACTGTCATGTTTACGTCTGCGGACTTATACTGCTAGAAACCGGGTTACCAGACCACTATAATTTTTATATCATACATGTCAGTTGATTCCAAGATATCTAACCCACACTTGACGCTAACTATATGTTTTCTATGAAGCGCAAAGCTACACAATGGGATATCTGTGCTGTGTCCCCCACGGGTATCGAAACCCGTTTTTTATAGTTATAAACCCTCAGATCGTTAAGTATATAAACAACATTTTTAGCGATTAGGTTGTTGTTTGTAATTAAGCACAAAACTACACAAAGGGCTATCTATGCTCTGCCCACCACGGGTATCGAAACCCGGTTTCTAGCGGTATAAGTCCACAGACATACTGCTATGCCACTGGGGTGGTTGGGTGGGCTAGTGAGCAATAATCCTATCATTTGTTGAAACTGAATAGAAAGTTACTTTATCACTCCCGATATTTATTTTCATATATATATGTATATAATTATAATAAACATTTTAATACATTTATTAAAAAATCTTTGAAATCTGGAATAATTTTATTATTATTATTATTATCATACATCGTCGAAGAAATTGTCCAACGAAATGTATATACTTTTTTAAATTTATTTAACATATAACTCGGTAAACGAACTGCGTTTCTTTATCTTGTATCTATAGAACTGTTACTAGGCCTAATTGCTGCCGTCTCTAATTTTGAACTACTGACCAGAGAGAAGGCAACCAGTCAGCATCCGAGCTAAGGGATTGACTGTTGTTCTTATAACGGACCCACGAAATCGTTAACTCGGTAGTTGATGTTAAATTTGACAGAGAGTGCGGCTTGTGTGGTTGTGATGTATAGAAACAAAGATCAAAACCAAATACATTAGTTCACTATATAAAGCTTAATTTATCTTTTTACTTCCAGGCAGCTCTGATGAGCTGTGAATTCGGCGAAACTAGTCTGCTACAGCGGAAAGTAGCGAATCAAAGAATAGATTAGACTCGTACGTCATTATTTCTTCACTGTAGTTCATGTAAATAGGGAATGTAGTTTACATAATTTACTATGTTACTTCGTCTTGTTCTTCAGGAACACTAGCGAACTTAGAGCAATTAAATCTAAGGTGGCAAGTGTCCTTCAGGAACACTAGCAAACTTAGAGCAATTAAATCTAAGGTGGCAAGTGTCCTTCAGGAACACTAGCAAACTTAGAGCAATTAAATCTAAGGTGGCAAGATAACTAGGGATGAATTACATAAAAAAGTTCTAGTTCGATGTTATAAGGCAATGTGTGTAATCTAAGTGAATGTGCGGGTATGAATTGTTTAAAAAAGTCATGTGCTTTGATATAGCATATCCAAAATTTTTTCATTATCAAAAATTAAGTTAAATACCAATAGTAGATTCGTTAGTTTTAGTTATAGGTTTGTGCTGATATAAAAATAGGGGTTTCTTCAGACTAAATGCTTAAAAAATAACATCGGTCCTGCTTCTTGACAAATTATGTTATCAGACTTGTCGCCTGTAATAAGTTTTCAGTCGGGTTTAGTTCGGATTAGTTTATTTGGTGATTTCCAAAGTCCGGAAATCTGAAATTACGGAAACATGTTTCTTTTTCCCGTCTTTCCGTACAGCTAGTTAGAATCTTGTGTCCGATAAATTATGATTTACTTTTTCTTTCCGACATACTAAAAACTTGACTGTTTTTGTTTTCCATAACTGAAATGTGGAAATTAAAAACGAAAACAAGTGAAGAGTTTTACGACATGAAAAAGTATATAATTGGCCCAATCAGAAAAGTGAAATCTAAACTACACTCCACGTGGAATATTGTGTGGTATCGCACAAATTCGAACCTGGTTCGCCAGCTCCGAGATTCAGAGCTCTACCACAGGACAAGACCGTGCCCTTGACGATAAAGGTTTGGTGTTTAGTCCCCCACCACCCACCCCACACTCACTCCTAGTTAGTACATGATAGCATATTGTCAAGATAATCCATTTAAGTTACTTTGAAAAGGGTCATTTATTTTCTGATATCCAGTGTTTGGAACTGATTCTAGTATCATTCCAGGATGTTGAATTAAGCGTAATATTTTCACTGATGTTAAAAATGATCAGTTCCTCTGTTCCTCAGAATCTAGTATATTTTAACAGTGTTGTCCTTCTTTCTATTTTTTTATATATATATAATGAATGCGTAACAATGGGCATGAAACTACAAACGAAAATTCAGAACTCGATAACTTTCAGAGACTATCACACGGGTCAAGTACTTGTGATTGAAAACTACTAGTGTTAGAAGAATCCGTTTTTATATAACCGGACATTCCCAAAAAGGTAGAGAAGACGTATTTGCTAGTTGTTCCTAACTTTGAACTGTTGGACTAGAGAAAAGGCAGCTAGTCAGCAGCACCCGCCGCCAACTCTATGATTCTCTAATCGAATAGTACGATTTGACTTATAGCACACATATCTATAATTTCAAAATGCGAGCCCCCCCTCCCCCTCCCCCTCCCTCGTAGACGACGACGTAGTGTCGTCGTCGACGTACGTAACGACTACGTACTAGTACGTCGGTCGGGTAGGGAGGAC
>NW_013668632.1:103876-105451 GCF_000517525.1 Limulus polyphemus | reverse complement strand
CTTCTAACTACGTAACTAAGTACGAACGTTTGTTACGTACTTAAGTCGACACCACTAATCTCTAATTTACTAAACTAAGCGAGCCCCCTCCCCCCCCCTCCCCCAGTGGCACAGCGGTATGTCTGCGGACTTACAACGCTTCGATATCCGTGGTGGGGAGAGAACGGATAGTCCATGGTATAGCTTTGTGCTTAATTGTACACAAACAAACAATTAAAATGCGGGACGTGAACCATGAACCTTCAAATTCATAGTGCCCATCCCAGTGAAACCCTTCGGTTATAAAAATATATCTATATTTCTGTAAGAGCTAGATTAATAAAGTTTTGAGACAATACAACCCAATCATTGTAAGTTTGTTTGGAATTAAACACAAAGCTACACGATGGGCTATCAATGCTCTGCCCACCAATGGTATCGAAACCCAGTTTCTAGCGTTGTAAGTCCGCAAACATACCGCTGTGCCACTAGGGGGGCATCATTGTAAGCGACACTATTTACAAAATGATTCAATTAGCATTTCCGCCATTATTTCTGTATTATACATAATAAATAATTTTGATCTACATAAAAGAGAGGTCTGAATAAAAAAAAAACTATTTATACTCACTTCAGAGAAGAAGGTAGGAACGAAATCGAATTTAAATTAGGAAGATAAATATGCCGTGTCTGATAACTCTGTTATTACAAACTTCCCGACAGCGTTAAAGTGATTTATTGATTTCATAATTTCTTATCTTATCTCTCTGCCAGTAAAACACAAATCTAATTTCTTTTTTTTGTAATTATTCTTTGCTTGCTCTCCTACGTCTTCAATAGGTACGTTTCACGTGGACCGTTTCTCTCATTTCTTTCGTTTACTCAAATGATTTTTATTTTTCGTCTCTAATTAACCTAATATATTACTTCTTCTTTATATGCCATGAAACGTGACTTATATGTGTGTGTGTGTGTGTGGTCTCCTGAGGTAAACGATTATGTACTAAGTCTCTAAAAGGAGGAGATTATTGAGGGAAGAGACTAACAGTTTGATCTGTTAAAACAAACACGATTGTGAAATAGGACTAGCTTCTCTGTAGTTACAGCAGCATAAAGCAAAATCACCAGACAATCTGACCGGCAGGTTTTAAGGCAAAATCATCAGAAAATCTGGCCGACAGCTTAAGGCAAAATCATTATACAATCTGACCGACAGCATAACGCGAAATCATCAAACAATCTGGCCGGCAGCATAACGCAAAATCATCAAACAATCTGGCCGGCAGCATAACGCAAAATCATCAGAAATTCTGGCCGGCAGCATAACGCAAAATCATCAAACAATCTGGCTGGCAGCATAACGCAAAATCATCAGACAATCTGGCTGGCAGCATAACGCAAAATCATCAAACAATCTGGCCGGCAGCATAACGCAAAATCATCAGACAATCTGACCGGCAGGTTTTAAGGCAAAATCATCAGAAAATCTGGCCGACAGCTTAAGGCAAAATCATTATACAATCTGACCGACAGCATAACGCGAAATCATCAAACAATCTGGCCGGCAGCATTACGCAAAATCATCAGACAATCTGG
>NW_013668632.1:89998-103812 GCF_000517525.1 Limulus polyphemus | reverse complement strand
ATCATCAAACAATACTGGCCGGCACGCATTACGCAAAATCATCAGACAATCTGGCCGGCAGCATAACGCAAAATCATCAAACAATCTGGCCGGCAGCATAACGCAAAATCATCAAACAATCTGGCCGGCAGCATAACGCAAAATCATCAAACAATCTGGCCGGCAGCATAACGCAAAATCATTATACAATCTGACCGACAGCATAACGCGAAATTATCAAACAATCTGGCCGGCAGCATAACGCAAAATCATCAGACAATCTGGCTGGCAGCATAACGCAAAATCATCAAACAATCTGGCCGGCAGCATAACGCAAAATCATCAGACAATACGGCAAATCTGGCGAGTGACTTTGGTCAGAACACTGACAGTTCAAGTCTGCAGAGTGTCCGAAAGGTCTGAAACCATAGGTGATATGCAGCTCGGAAACCTGAACTTGGTTGAATGACACCATCTCAGGACATTGGATTGGCAGATGTGTTATCCAGGAATGGGCCCCAAGATCTCCGAACTTGACTCCCATGGATTTCTTTTTCTGGGGACATGGTTAAAGGGACACAGAACACCAGAAACATAAAGGGACACAGAACACCAGAAACAACGAATTCGCGACGAGTGTCGGACAATGACACGAAATTGGTTATTAGTGTACAAAGAGAATGAAAATACTGTCTCCAAACCAAGTGTCTCTGGTTCCAGACTATTCGGATACCCTGTGCAGTCGATCTTGTGGGTTTCTAATTATATAGTTAACTTTCAATTTCATTTACCCTATTAAACCCCATAGGTCGCACTAAACACTGTGTTCTTTCTTGCATTCGAGTATAAACACTTGTGAGTAAGCCTAACGGGTTCAACTTATGGGAGATGTCAGTGCATTTTCTAGAACGTAACAAAATTCCATTACTAAACGATAATAGATATGGAAAACCACTTCCGGGAACGTGAAATTAAAGGTGCTATCTAAATAATCCTAATTGTTGTCCGGATAAGGGACTGTGAATTAGAATTAAACCCTATTCTGAATCACATTTTTAGTTGGTTTAATTATTTGTTGTATTTTAATTCTATTATTGCCTCCCAATGGCACAGCGGTATGTCTGAGGACTTACAACGCTGGAAACCGGGTTTCGATACCCGTGGTGGGCAGAGGACAGATAGCCCATCGTGTAGCTTTGTGCCTAACTTCAAACGAGCAAATAAACAAAATTTTATTATTATTAATCTACATGTTTTGAGTAATTAACAGGGTAGATTTGAGTAAAGGTTACATTTTTAACTCAGAGTAAAACGGGTGTGAGGTTCTTTTTCGTTTGTTATGATAGTTTTGTTGGATTTTTCATATTGACGTAGTTTGACACTACGAACGACATTGTTCCTAACTAGATTTAATGTCAGCATTCTTTTTGTTGTTTTTCAGTACACAGTTTTCTTACGGAAATCCTCATTTCTATATCATTTTATTTGTTATTTTTAAGTTTCAGTTTTTCGCTACTTGTTATTATTATTTCGCTAATTTCCTGCACTTTTTTTTTTTTTCGAATACGCCACTGTTTTTCATCTTCTATATTTCAATTGCAAATGCTATACAAATATTGTTGCAACAACGCAGGTAGTGCTAGAAACGTTCATTATTGTTGTTGTTCTCTATTGTTTTAATGTATCCATAAGCAATATTTCGTTTTCGTCCAGTTTGTCGTTGATTCCTGAATACTGTTGAAATCTTGCTCCAAAAAAAGAAAAAAAGTGAGGATGAGATGGATGTTAGATATCGAATTGGTTATGGGTCTGTTTATGTTAATGCATTTTTAATTGTGTTTGTTTATCATTCAGTTTAAGCGAAACTGACTCTTCACTATTATTAAACTAGCCTATAGCCCGTCAAAAATGACGGGACAAATACTGTCAACCCCCATCCCACCACATAGTATACCCTAACCTCACATTTCGTAGTAACTAAAATAAATAAATTTTGCGAAATCAAACTTGACCAACAAAGAGGCAGAAAAGTGTAGTCGAGGCAGCCAAACGTCGGTAAATTCATTTGTGAGCCAATCAAAATTAAGATCACTCATGAAATGAATTCGTGGTGTATTCATAAAATAATTATCGTTAAAAATCAGTTAGATTAACAACTTCTAATACATATAGAAAAGCCAGTGCGTTTTGGTAACACTACGTTCCAACAATAGTTTTTATGTTATGTCGCTCAGCAACAAAAGTATAACCTAATATTGTTGTTAGTCTGTGTACTGAAAGTATAAAATGAAATGTAAAAACAACAAAACTGGAAAAATACTTGTTGATTTCTTAATTTAGAGTCTCCGTTGATTAAAGAGGTTTGGTTTTTATTTTTAAACGTTGGTGATATAACAGAAAACAGCTTAATCCAGAAACGATTTAAGTTTAAAATTGAATCGATATTTTTACTTTCATGGAAAATTTTATGCATTTGACTCTAGGCTAGGTGATCCCACACTATGTCTTTAGTTTAGGCTTATTATATCAACACTCACAACACTTATAAGGTTTCACGGCACACCAATTCACGGGCTTCCTTGCATTCCCGTCACTAAAATCGTAATCGAACTATTCTATCTAGATAAATGCATTTGGCTTTTATGACTCCTCCTATTTCGAGAAATCAAGCGTGACGTGACACACACTGGCTTTTATATAGGTTAGATGTGATCACCTGTCTTACTGTTTTGGAGTTTGGTGATTTAAAATCATATTGTTCATCATTCGCATAATAAGTTGAAAAAAGTACCGTCTTCGTTAACGTTATAGAAGGTTTTCATGAGGATTTGCTTAATATTTCTTTAACTTTTGATAATTTATTTACGATATGAGCGTGGTTTGAGCTCTGGTTTTTGGAACTGGCGAACTGGGTTTGAATCTGTACGAAATAATTCCAGCACTTTAAGTTTCTCAGCACGTGTGGTGGTGGTGTTAGGGTGCTGCTGCCTTGTTCCCTTCCTTCTGGTCAGTATTTCAAAGTTTTAAATCTAGTTAGGAACCAATATGAATGGTCTTTCAGCGTGTGGTCTTAAATGAACATTTATTAGAGGTGTCTTTACGTCTTTAATGTTCATGGTGTTTCCTTTCAAAATGGTATAGGTCTTAAATGAACATTTATTAGAGGAGTCTTTACGTCTTTAATGTTTTTGGTGTTTTCTTTCAAATTGGTATAGGTCTTAAATGAACATTTATTATAGGTATTTTTACGTCTTTAATGTTCATGGTCTTTTCTTTCAAAATGGTATAGGTCTTAAATGAACATTTATTAGAGGTGTTTTTAATGTTTATGGTGTTTCAATTCAAAATGGTATAGGTCTTAAATGAACATTTATTAGAGGTGTCTTTACACGTCTTTAATGTTTTTGGTGTTTGAATTCAAAATGGTATAGGTCTTAAATGAACATTTATTATAGGTATTTTTACGTCTTTAATGTTCATGGTGTTTTCTTTCAAAATGGTATAGGTCTTAAATGAACATTTATTAGAGGAGTCTTTACGTCTTTAATGTTCATGGTGTTTCAATTCAAAATGGTATAGATCTTAAATGAACATTTATTAGAGGTGTCTTTAATGTTTATGGTGTTTCAATTCAAAATGGTATAGGTCTTAAATGAACATTAATTATAGGTATTTTTACGTCTTTAATGTTCATGGCGTTTTCTTTCAAATTGGTATAGGTCTTAAATGAACATTTATTATAGGTATTTTTACGTCTTTAATGTTTTTGGTGTTTCAATTCAAAATGGTATAGGTCTTAAATGAACATTTATTAGAGGAGTCTTTACGTCTTTAATGTTTGTGGTGTTTCATGAGGGTCGCGGGTTCGAATCCCCGTCTCACAGAACAAGCTCGCTTTTTCAGCCATGGGAGCATTATAATGTGATTATTCGCTGGTAAAAGAGTAGCCCAAGAGTAGGCGGTGGGTGGTGTGTACTAGCTGACTTCCCTCTAGTCTAGCGCAGATAGCTCTCGTGTAGATCTGCGTGAAATTCGAAACAAACAAAACCAAATTCTCTTTTTTTAGGTTTGAGGGTGGGCCAAATTGGATTTTAATAAATTGAAATATTCGCGAGTTGTTAAGAATCATTCAACTGTTTATCTAAGTAACCCCCCAACCTCTGTTGACGACATTTTCGTGAGTAGAAAATCAAACTGTTCGGTCACAAGTGGACAGTTTTTTTGTGGAATAATTCCAAATGTTTCTTCTCTTAGCCGATCGTTATAGCAAAGCGCATGCGTACTATAATTTCCTGTTTTACCTTCGGAAACGTATGTGTAGCCTTGCTTTTCAAGGGAGTGACACTCTTTTATTTACTGACGCTATCGATCGGTCGTTTTCCAAGCACGTCCCCTTGAGACCTTATCAGAGAGCTGTCCTCGTTTCCCTTAGGGATGACACGAGAATGGAACACCAAGCAAATTGTACTGACTGCGGGAAGGTTTAATTAAAACATTAACGGCTAAAGATATATATATATATAGGCATAATACGTACGCAAAGAAGCCGAATCCTTCGTATTTATTAAACTCATGTGGTTCTATTATATATTTGGAGCGAAATGAAATAGGCTCGTACCAGTCTTTTTTGATTTTTTTAACAAATTTATTTCAAAGTAGATTCATAATTACAAACTGAAGACCTAAAGAAATGCGTAAATTGCTAAGCCTGACGACGCAAGAAACTTCTGAGATGAATTGTCATGAAATATATTTGAAAAATTCCGAATAATGTTTAACATTTTAACATTTAATATTTAACTAGCTGAACATGTCGTTACGTTAATGCTTGCATTCATAGGAGTACTGTTGAGTTTTAGATGTAACTTACTTCAGCGTTTCACAATTACATTTGGTAACGTGAACTTTAGTAGTACCTCCTGCAACACGTGTTCTAAATGGTCAGGTCAGAAGTCTCTAAAGTTCAAGCACGTCCATTCAATAATTCAGAACTGTTACAGACCAGAGGATGAGTAACCAATCAGTAGCATCCACCGTTTCTGCAGCTAATTTTTGGCCGAATAGTAAGATTAAATGTTAGGCCGGTAAAATGCGGAGAGCAGTCAACAGCATATCGCAGCTCGAGCTTTGGATCTTCAAATGCCTAACCGGGCATGTTAACCAAATGAGCCACGCCTGGCCCTTCACAGTGATAAAACAGCAGAACTTGTTTTGATATTTAGCAAATGTTTGGAACTTTGACGTTTATAAGTATAGAAACACAATATACCAAGACGGCGTTGGTTAGAAATAAATAGATGTACCAAACAGTAGACAAAAAACAGCTTCCAAATGCATTTCTAGTTGGCGTGTCTCAGTTTTTATAGTTTAAAATGAATACATTTTGAGAACTACTTGCCCTACGTGAATTAAATGTTATCAGCGCCACATTGAGAATCAGTGGTGTCATCCAGGAAAGTTTAGAAAAAGGGAGGTTTCAAAAAATTTCACAGAAAGAGTTCAATGTTCTTTCCACTATTCTCAATCAGTATATGAAGCCCATCTCTAAGGGAAGCGATTAAAAACGTCATCTGTTCTGGACGGTATTCATTGATCCTCGATAATACTACACACTGACATGCATGTTATTCAAATCACCGATCTCCTGTTGTGAAAATAAAGAGAAATGGGAGAATTAAAAGCAATACTTGTTTCCCAGAAAAGAGATTTAGATATGCAGTATAACATGATTTCGAAACACGTGTACCATATCCTAACTTTCTTGAAGATGAATTTGAATAGACGATTCATTTTTAATTACTCAAGTTAAACTTGGAAACTCAAATTACAAATAAGGGTTGAGTTTTTCATCTCTAATACAATGCTACTTTACAGTTTTGTATGTGGTAAAAAAACAGAAACAAATTATGACATTAATTAGAGAAGTTAAAATTTGTCATTGTTCTGTTTAGAAGTAATTAATACAATAGACAGATTTAAAACCGAGTTACAGATGAATGACCTACGTCTGAACTACACAGTGTATTATTACTATATTCAGTTGATTCGGATTTAGGTCACGTTCATCATTCAGTTAAGATGGAAACAGAAAATAGTACGTTATCGCTATTGTAACAACGAAATATTTTTCTAAGTTCTCGTGGTCAACCAATAAGTTATCTCTGTTGTTGTAACGAAATATTTTTGTAAGTTCTCGTGGTGAACTAGTAAGTTATCTCTGTTGTAGTAACGAAATATTTTTGTAAGTACTCGTGGTCAACTAGTAAGTTATTTCTGTTGTAGTAACGAAATATTTTTGTAAGTACTCGTGGTCAACTAGTAAGTTATTTCTGTTGTAGTAACGAAATATTTTTGTAAGTACTCGTGGTCAACTAGTAAGTTATCTCTGTTGTAGTAACGAAATATTTTTGTAAATTCTCGTGGTCAACTAGTAAGTTATCTCTGTTGTAGTAATGAAATATTTTTGTAAGTACTCGTGGTCAACTAGTAAGTTATCTCTGTTGCAGTAACGAAATATTTTTGTAAGTACTCGTGGTCAACTAGTAAGTTATCTCTGTTGTAGTAACGAAAGATTTTTGTAAGTTCTCGTGGTCAACTAGTAAGTTATCTCTGTTGTAGTAACGAAAGATTTTTGTAATTTCTCGTGGTCAACTAGTAAGTTATCTCTGTTGTAGTAACGAAATATTTTTGTAAGTACTCGTGGTCAACTAGTAAGTTATCTCTGTTGTAGTAACGAAATATTTTTGTAAGTACTCGTGGTCAACTAGTAAGTTATCCCTGTTGTAGTAACGAAATATTTTTGTAAGTTCTTGTGGTCAAATAATATTTTTTTCAACAAACGATGAGATCTTTTAAAGGTTTTTACAGAGTTCCGGCGAAGATAGTTCACTAATTGGAGTTTTTCAAAAAAATAAAAGTTTTATTTTTATATTTCCCTTCTACCTACAAGCCTAATAACTTGAATTTTTTCCTTTTACCGAAACTGTTCTTTATTTTCCAAATAAAGAACAGTTTATTGAAAGAAAGGAACTGAGTTTGGTGGACGTAATCATCTCAAAGTAAAACCATCTTGAATTATAGTTTATGTGTATATATATAGTGACTGTATATTACAAGTTGTTAAACATCAACTGTTTAACACTTTTTAAAGACAAATTTTCGGTAAAACAGTAGAAATATTTGAAAAAAAAAAGAAATACATAAAAAAATAACCGTTTTTTTTATTGCATCTCTCATTTCGTTTGTCTGTTTCGGATATTCGTGCAAAGCTCCTCAAGGGATGTTTGGTGCTAGCCGTTCTTAATTTTGAACTAACAAACGCGAGAGAAGGGAGCTAGTCAAAACAAGAACAGCACTCACCGTCAACTCTTGGACTGCTCTTGTTTCACCGAATAGTGGAATTTGATCTTTACCCGTATAAGGTCCCAATATGCGGAGACCCACGAATCAACAAACCGGCACGTTAACCCTTGGGCCGTTCTCGACTCAGATAGACAGACACAATTTTTTCCACTATGATAGTAAGACACTCGTATATTTATTCTTCTCTCACTTCCACTGTATTACACTGTCATTACGTAAAATATACAAGTACAAACATTTTTTAACAAACAGTATACAACTATTAATCATTATTACACTATTTGTTACAATATCACAACAATGCAATTCTCCTCAAGCATTCATTATATAACGGAAACAATATCAACTTTAAATTGTATTTTTTTGGCTTAATGTGTAATTCAGCATGAACTCGGTTCAGCCAATTGATTTTCGAGTTTTTCGGGTGCACGTTATACGTGTATTTAAAACATACGTTATTTCTTCTAGAGTTCAATGAAAAAAAAAAGTTTTATTATAGCACCAGCGATGCACGAAGTATTTTATATGTGACACATTTTAAAGATCATATCGGAAAATATGTTTTTAACGTTCTTTTTTTTCACGTATATCCTCAAACTTCAGAAAGCTTTTTTAAAAAAGAAAAAAAAAGCTGAACTTTATTTTCTTTTGCTCGTCGTATATCGTAAGGTGCACGAGCTACGTGGTATCTTGTTTTTAATTTGTGCGCAAAAAAACTACATAAAAGCCGTCTGCGCATAAATGCTCCTAATCTTTAATTTAGAAGCTGCAGGGAGGGTAGTTAGTGAACAGTACCCATCGCCAACTCTTGAGCTACTCTTGAGTGACAGAATAATGGAACTTAACCGTTATTTTTAATGGCGCATGCTCAGCCCCAAAGTGTAGAGCGAGTGTTTTCAGTAACGGAACTCAAACCACGAATCTTCGAACACTGACCAAGGCCACGTTGGCCCAACACAAGACTACATGCGTGAACACAGATACTGTTAAACTAACAGTGAGTGTGTTTGTAATTAAGCACAAAGCTACACAATAGTCTATCTGTGCTTTACCCATCACGGGTATCGAAACCCGGATTCTAGCGTTGTAAGCCACTGTGCCACTGGGGGCCTAACAGTGAGAAAATTTTCTAGAATATAAATGAAATACGATTGAAACTATAATTGTTTATATTTTTAAACATTTTATTGCCCGTTTATTCGTATATCCATAAAATAATGTTGATTTGTTTACCAAGTACAGGGTGTTTCGAAATTAGATTTCTGTTTGCAGAACTCAAGTGGACAACTCTGTGGACACAGCTTCTAGATTCTCAGTATATATCTTATAGCCAATATGTCATGGGTCACATTCTAATTTTAGTTGACCCCTGAGGGCACCTCCAAGTTTTGATTAAGCTATTTTAATATCTCGCCGTTCACGTGTCTTGCAGATAAATCAAAATATTTTACAATTCGTTTTAACACTATGTTGATACCGTGTTGAGATAAATCTATAAGCCAGCCCGCCCCTCTAGCGGTAGTTGTAGCAACTAACATTTCAACCCAATGTGCTTTGCTGTTGGATAAAGAGGAGCGTCAGTTAAAGCTAATCCAAGATATGAAAATAAACACACACACACACACACGGTGTGTTACAGAAGTAATATCATTGTTTCTTGATTGGAAACAAGGGTTGAGGTTTATCCACAAGCCGGCCAGCCCCTCTAGCGGCAACTGTAGCAATTGAGCTTTAAACATCATTTATCATTTGACACAATACTGCCCCCCAGTGGCACAGCGGCATGTCTGTGGACTTACAATGCTAGAAACCGGGTTTCGATACTCGTGGTGGGCAGAGCACAGATAGCCCATTGTGTAGCTTTGTGCATAACTTAAACAAACAAACAAACAGATACAATGCTATCGATAAGAAACTGCAACAAGGAATACATTTGTTTGTTTTGAATTTTGCGCAAAGCTACACGAGGGCCATCTGCGCTAGCCGTCCCTAATTTAGCAGTGAAAGACTAGAGGGAAGGCAGCTAGTCATCACCACCCACCTCCAACTCTTGGGCTACTCTCTTACCAACGAATAGTGGGTTTGACCGTCACATTATAACGCTCCCACGGCTGAAATGGCGAGCATGTTTGGTGGGACGGGGATTCGAACCCGCAGATTACGAGTCGAGCGCCCCAACCACCTGGCCATGCCGGGCCGATTTATAATAAAAGGTTCCATTTGTACTTCACAGCGCAATAGTCACCTCCAGAAAAAGACTTTCTTCAGGAAGTTTTCTGTCCAATTGAAACCCAATCTTTAAAGTTTTACAAGAATCGTTCCTCTAGTGTAGTACTTTAAAAGTCTTAATAATTGGTTTGTGTGGCTCATTAAAAAGTGGAGATGAGGCGTGAGGCTTGGATTAAACTCTCAAGTAGATTCGTTTAGTAAATTGAGCAAATACGCCACACGTCGTCATTAAGGTGTGCTTTCCATTGAGTTTTCTTAATTGACCATTTTGTATGCGCCTGAGTTTTGAGCTGTTATATTTTTTGTCAGGTATGACTGTGAATAAATTGAGTTATAGTGTAAGACAAAAATATAACTGTTGAACGAATTCATTCCTAAGTACAGCTCCGTTCAGTTATTGTACTGAACCTGACTTGAGAGGTTTTATGATCATAACTGAAGTACGAGTATGCGTAAAATAACGTCTATCATAATTTGATTTTCCAACAGAGTTACAGACTTTTTATGCTAATGACGTTTTTCACTGGTTTCGTAGCATCGTAGAGTTTCTGTGTATATTTTATATATTCCTTTCAGGGGGTGGGGGAGGGACTTTACAAAAATGATATATATAGTTCGGTAGTGAAATAACTGTATCCTTTTCGAACTTCACTTGACAAAAGATTAACACAGCACGAAAGTATATATTTTTTTAAGCCAATCTCGATGAGTTTCTTGAACATAAAATAAAATATACATCACACACACACGCACGCACATATACGTACTCAAAACACAGGAAAAAGTAACTTCAAAATTTTCAATAAACCGGTTCTTCTTTAAAACATCGTCTCTTATTAAAACAATATAATTTATTGTTATAATCTAAACCTCTGTCAAAAGCGAGTTTTTAAGTTTCATATGAAATATTTATTATCAGTTGTTTCCGTTTAACAATATATTGTATATTTATATATATAGACACAAGCCAGTGGAAACAATGCATAAAAAAACGTATTCATTCATTTTGACGACGAAATAATAGAGAAATGAAAAAAATAGCGAACAAAATTGTACAATAAGTTTCTTAGATTGCTTGAAACAAAGGACTGGAGCTACTTTTCACATTACGTAAACCTAACAATTGCGTACATATGTTGTTCATTGACTTTTGTGGGCGTGGCACGAGTTTCACACGTGGCTGTAGCTACAAAAATATTGGTTGTGATCACCAAGAGCTTTTAAATGCACATCAAGCTTTTTTTTTTATTTTTTTTTGAAGGTAAAGTTCCTGTCAGAGGAACTCTGAATTTGTTTTACAGGAAGATCTTCTAGAAAAAGGCTCTGTGAGGTCAACGTCCTCTGTTGTTTGTTCAGAAGGTCGTATGGAATATGCATGAGGTAGGGAATGCATCTTCTTTCTGACATCTGAAAAGGTAGGATGTTCGGTACTTGCCCGTGTGGGCAGGGCCGTTGCTAATTTTTTGGAACTACCAGTTGTACAAGGTTTTATAGCCTGTAATAAACTGGTGCTAGGTTGGGGTTCGAAATTTCCCCACGTATCCCCACCAGTTAGGGGTAACTGGCAGTCACTCGTTATTCGAACCTCCTTCTCATTATGTACTTCTGACGGCAGGAAAAAAGACGATGATGTGCTTTCAACGTATACCGATAGGGGGATAGCGGGGTGTTCTGGGCATGGAGATGGCGGTGCGGCAATGTACAACGAAATACTTCCACTATCAGAGGTAGTGTCCCCACTGTTGTTCCTACAGGTAACTCGCGTTGAGTGATCCTCTTGTATCACTCCAGCACCATTACCACACACCGAGATCTGGTTGTCATTCTGCTGGTCATTGTGATCCAGCTTACATTTACTCTTATAGAAGAGAAACAAGGTGAACAGCGTGATTAATCCGCCTAATGTCGCTGCTATTCGCACACCCGTCATTACGTCGTACGATTGGTAGAACTCCTCGGCTTTTCGTGCTTTGTACTCTGGAGATAAGTAGTACGTCTTAGAGAGATGACCGCGCCAATATGTCGGATATCTTGATCTCCATATCTCCGGTGTCGATTTATTTGTTAATCCTTCTTCAGGTATCGATGATGGAATTCTTGTGTAATCCGTCATATTCTACCAGTTTCCACCGATTCGTTTAAAATTTGCTTACATATCGGTAACGGTGTACATATTTTTTTTTAACTTTACATTTATTACACTTACCACCGTTCTATGCCACCTACAAGTAAAGCAGATTTTTCAGCTGTCACTGTTGAAACAATGAGTACTCTATAGACCCTAATAATGCAGCGAAAACATTAGACCCGAAAAAGCAATTGGCAGATGTTGTCAAACCATTCTAAAATTATTAGACACGTAGAAGCACTTTGTAGACGTTTTAATCCTTTGTTAAATCCTCAGAATCGTAGAAACAGTTTTCGGCGTTGTGAATCCACTTTAAAATCAAACAGAACCTTAGAAACACTTTGGAGACGTTATTAGACTTTTGTAAAATCCTCAAAATCCTAGAAACACGTTGCAGACATTGGTAATTCACTATAACATCATTAAAACTCTATAAACACTTTTCAGACGTTGAACAATCATTGTACGCTCATCAGAACCTTAGAAATACTTTGGAGACGTTATTAGACTTTTGTAAAATCCTAGAAACACTTTTCAGACGTTGAAGAATCATTGTACGCTCATCAGAACCTTAGAAATACTTTGGAGACGTTATCAGACTTTTGTAAAATCCTAGAAACACTTTTCAGACGTTGAACAATCATTGTACGCTCATCAGAACCTTAGAAATACGTTGGAGACGTTATTAGACTTTTGTAAAATCCTAGAAACACTTTTCAGACGTTGAAGAATCATTGTACGCTCGTCGGAACCTTAGAAATACTTTGGAGACGTCGGTGATTCTTGTGTAAAGTTGTCACGAATATAGAAATGCTATGTAGCATTCGTGTAAAGAATGGTGACTAACCTAGAGGAACATCATCTGGAAATATGACGATTTTTTTTTTGGACATCATACTTGATTAGGACATCGATAAGTCCTGTTATGGAGAATCTGAAAGAACAAAGGTGATTTCCTTTAAAATTGTTGCAGAAAAATACAAACAAACAGAAACATATAAACAAACGTTTTTTTTTCTTTGATATATAAAGAGCTGTTTAATATATCGTTCTCGCACGTGCATGCATATATTCGAGAGCTCATATGCACGAGAATACGCTCACGTCATACCTAAATACACACAAATATATCACAATTGATCACATGGTACTGAGCTATAATTTGGCACGTAGTTATTCACCTGTTCAACCGTTTTCACGCTAGATAAGGCAATAACAGTGACAACAGTCTTAAGTCTGTCTGTACTTCTCTGAGAAGCGTATAGCGGGGCCATGAGTCATAAAAGATACATAACTTAACTATTGGTATTTTCAACTGGGAAGAACCTTAGGCTATGTGTAGACTAAAGTCAAAGAACCCGATAATATTCAGGCATACCAGTCCCTAATTTAAAACTGCCAATCAAAATAAGGTAATCACCCAGTAGCACCCTCCGTCTACACACTTACTCTTGAATGAAAACATAGAAAATACAGCCACAATTAAAGCTCTTCCACAACGTAAAGCGCGAACATTTTCATTGATATAACGTAACTCAAACGTTGGACTTTCCTATACACAGCCCAGTCCGATCTCCTATCCACTAGGAAAAACCCGACTTTAACCTCTCAGGTTATCTGCGGGAACAGTGGTTAAAATACATTAACCTCATTCTATTGCAGAGTAGTTACGGTTACAGTAGAAACACGGGCATTGTTAAAAGTTACACAATGGGCTATCTGTGCTCTGCCCACCACAGGTATCGAAACTCGGTTTATAGCGTTGTAAGTCCGCAAAAATACCGCTGCGCCACTAAAGGGGGGGGCATCTCGTAAAGAAAGTTACTATCAGTGTAATAATCAATGGTTTCCTAGACACTGGTAATCTTTCAATGCACAATTATTTGATTAAAAGAAAGTAATATACAATGAAGAAATTAACCTAGAGATTTTCAGGGAGTACAATCTGTATAGTGATTATCACAATTGGCTACTTCTGGTCACTTAATGTTAAGTTAAATGAATTTTTAAACCTTTTAAAGAAATATAGACGTTAGTCTTTAACACTAATATTTATTTCCCAAACCTATAAGGTGACTTCGGAAAATGGTCTATCATAAAAGATTTTATGTTTAGA
>NW_013668632.1:88475-89650 GCF_000517525.1 Limulus polyphemus | reverse complement strand
CCCACTATTCGTTGGTAAAAGAGTAGCCCAAGAGTTGGCGGTGGGTGGTGATGACTAGGGGGGGGGGCAAAAACAAATATCAATATTTTAGATGATATATAAGCAGTGTATGAATTTCTTCTGCTGATTTAATTCTCGAGAGTTTTACAACTTACAACACAAAATTCGTTCCACCACAGCCTGTATCGAGCCTGATAAAGGAGGTTATTGCCTTATGCTGTTAAGTAAACCAAGCTTCTAGTCCTACGTATTCTACTGAAACACAATCCAGACAAGTAGCAGTGAAATTCGAATTAAGATACTGAGCCAAATGTTTACAGTTTGGGACTGGAGAATACCATCATCTGGAGTAGTGTTATGTTGTTTACATGAAGCCAGATGGTCACGATATATATACAGTATATTAGAGCTGTAAGATAGTGTAAGTTACTCTTACTATACTTTCGGTTATAAAAGTCTGATAGAAGTTTTATGCTGGGCGTGAAATTGGCAATCATTCACCAGCGTGTTCCTTTTCTTAGTTTATGACAGCTTATCTAACAGGTTATTTCATTCTATACTACAAGTCACGTCTTTCAGATTTGATTTATCAGGTAAAGTCAAGCTTCAGTGAAAGAGGTAAAACAGGTTCCTAATATAATACAACGTTGAGACTGAAGTATATTTCTGTGTGTATAAGCACAAGCAAAATTATGGAAACACTTTAAATGTTACTTGCTCTTGTTTTCTTTATGCTTCACGGACAAACGTCAATGTAGAATAAAAGTTTGACCTAATTCTTGTTAAAACTAATATAGTTTTGGACTCGAAACGGTGAACATCTGTGTACATAAGATAGTTTTAAACTTTCCAAAGAACGTTATGCAATATTACACCAGCCATTATCCGGTGTTAAAAACAACAATATAACACCAGCCGTAATCAGGAGTTAAAACCAACAGTATCATACCAGCCATAATCAGGTGTTAAAAACAACAATATCATACGAGCCATAATCAGGTGTTAAAAACAACAATATCATACCAAACATTATCTGGTGTTAAAGAGAACAATAGCATACCAACCATAATCAGGTGTTAAAAACCACAGTATCATACCAACCATAATCAGGTGTTAAAAACCACAGTATCATACCAGCCATAATCAGGTGTTAAAAACCACAGTATCATACCAAA
>NW_013668632.1:83915-87645 GCF_000517525.1 Limulus polyphemus | reverse complement strand
AGTATCATACCAAACATAATTAGGTGTTAAAAACCACAATATTATACCAAACATAATCAGGTGTTAAAAACCACAGTATCATACCAAACATAATTAGGTGTTAAAAACCACAATATTATACCAAACATAATCAGGTGTTAAAAACCACAGTATCATACCAAACATAATTAGGTGTTAAAAACAACAATATCATATCAAACATAATCAGGTGTTAAAAACCACAGTATTATACCAACCATAATCAGGTGTTAAAAACAACAATATCATACCAAACATAATCAGATGTTAAAAACAACAATATCATACGAGCCATAATCAGGAGTTAAAACCAACAGTATCATACCAGCCATAATCAGGTGTTCAAAATCAGAATATCATACCAAACATAATCAGATGTTAAAAACTATAAAAAAACCATACCACCTAGGAAGTCCTAATCAAAAGAACAAAGTTAAAAACAACTGACATTCTTCAGGGTGGTGTTAATCGTTTAAGTACAGAAAACTTCGCGTTGTTTCTACTCTTTCTGTGCAGGCATTAATCATGGCCGATTGACTCATATCACAAATCTTTTGGGCCTAACCAGTACTTCTGTTTCTCTTACTGAAGCATCTTCCAGATAGACAGTGTCATTTCTTGCTGATTCATTACACGTCGCTATATATTTGGTACGCTATCCTCGTAGGTTAATGTTCTATCGGGGGAAAAAAAAAGTCCAGGAGCAAGGATGATATTTGTATCTTATCTCATCAGCCATAACACTTACGAGTGAGCAAACATTGGGTTGCCCTGGTAACTTAACCATCAATACAACGACTGTATCCCAATGATTTTATTGGCGTATTTTGCCAGTGAGAAACAACCTGGTGAAGTGAAACCTCCGTTAAGAGAATCGGTAACAAATCAAGGTAACAATACGTAACTGTCTCGATTGTAACAAAAAGACAGCACTAGTATTGATCCAAACTCCAAGCTAAAGAGTCGGGCCAAATATTAGTGTCTGACCGTTCACAAAATCAATATAACTAGCTGAATTCAGCTTATCGAGCGGAAGATTTGGCGACAAAATAAGAGTTCCATATTGACAGGATAGTGGCGATACAAAATAGGAGTGTCATATAAACAGGATAGTGGCGATACAAAATAGGAGTGTCATATAAACAGGATAGTGGCGATACAAAATAGGAGTGTCATATAAACAGGATACTGGCGATACAAAATAGCAGTGTCATATTGACAGGATAGTGGCGATACAAAATAGAAGTGTCATATAAACAGGATACTAGCGATACAAAATAGGAGTGCTATATTGACAGGATAGTAGCGATACAAAATAGGAGTGTCATATAAACAGGATAGTGGCGATACAAAATAGGAGTGCTATATAAACAGGATAGTGGCGATACAAAATAGGAGTGTCATATAAACAGGATAGTGGCGATACAAAATAGGAGTGCTATATTGACAGGATAGTGGCGATACAAAATAGGAGTGTCATATAAACAGGATAGTGGCGATACAAAATAGGAGTGTCATATAAACAGGATAGAAGGCGATACAAAATAGGAGTGTCATATAAACAGGATAGTGGCGATACAAAATAGAAGTGTCATATAAACAGGATAGTGGCGATACAAAATAGGAGTTCTATATAAACAGGATAGTGGCGATACAAAATAGGAGTGTCATATAAACAGGATAGTGGCGATACAAAATAGGAGTGCTATATAAACAGGATAGTGGCGATACAAAATAGGAGTGTCATATAAACAGGATAGAGGCGATACAAAATAGGAGTGTCGTATAAACAGGATAGTAGCGATACAAAATAGGAGTGTCATATAAACAGGATAGTGGCGATACAAAATAGGAGTGTCATATTGACAGGATAGTGGCGATACAAAATAGGAGTTCCATATAAACAGGATAGTGGCGATACAAAATAGGAGTGTCATATTGACAGGATAGTGGCGATATAAAATAGGAGTTCCATATTGACAGGATACTAGCGATACAAAGTAGGAGTGTCATATTGACAGGATAGTGGCGATACAAAATAGGAGTGTCATATTGACAGGATAGTGGCGATACAAAATAGGAGTGTCATACTGACAGGATAGTGGCGATACAAAATAGGAGTGTCATATAAACAGGATAGTGGCGATACAAAATAGGAGTTCTATATAAACAGGATGGTGGCGATACAAAATAGGAGTGCTATATTGACAGGATAGTGGCGATACAAAATAGGAGTGTCATATAAACAGGATAGTGGCGATACAAAATAGGAGTTTTATATTAACAGGATACTGGCGATACAAAATAGGAGTGTCATATTGACAGGATAGTGGCGATATAAAAAAGAGTGCCATACTGACAGTTTAGTGGCGATGAAATATTAGTGCCATTTTAATAAGCTAGTGGCGACAAAATAGGATTGGTATGTTGACATGGCAGTAAAGCGCGACCAACAAACCCTAACTGTCTCGATTGCAACAAAAAGACAGCACTAGTGTTGATCCAAACTCCAACCTATCAATCAAAGCTTATTAAAAAATTTAATTGCATCAGAACTTGAAAAATAAGCCCCCCCCCCCTTGACATGGGCATCACGAATCCCAATTAGTACAGTTTGGTTCATTTCCAATCTAACGTGTTTTTATATACGGATGAAAGTTATAATGAATAATCTTAAAGCATCAGGCGTGGTCTAACAGGTACTGTTTCAGGCTGCGTTACGGAAAGTCCAAAGCTCAAACCAAGATAGGCAGCTGAAAACGCTCCGTGCTATTAGCTCTGGGAGAGTTATAACCGTGACAGTCAATCCTGCTATTAGATTAACAATAGCCGCATATGCTACTGATTGGATGTGGTCAAGTTCAAAGGTCAAGCAATATAGAACAAAAACTGAAACCGAAAGACATACCGTAAAGAAATACAAAATATACTACATAATGCTTATTATCCGTGATACTGATACCTGTTTAAAACTTTAAACTTGAGTAATACAAGTATTAATATTGTATCTTTCGGAGACACTCGGCTATCTTCGGAGCCTGACGTCACAGGAGTCAAACACATAAGCTAGCTGTCACAACAATTAATGTTTTTGTGTGTGAAGAGAAATAGTAATTAATTTAAGAATTCAGTGGCAAGATAGTGTATTGCTGGATTTAGGGAAGCACAAAAAAGTTCAGGGATTCGTTTTTTTCACTTCACGGCGGATCCTTGCCAGATGATGTTCAAAACACTTCGAACGTGACTGCTACGAAAAACATGTGGACGATCTGGCTAGAACTGGTTACTAAGACGATGTGATAAATTAAAACCAGATGCCATACCAGCACTATTCTGTAGTGAAGGTATATCTAAACCTAAAAAGAACAGGAGCAAATATAGACAGAGTACCAGATTTCGGATACTGTACGGATGTGAGTTCTTGCCTTTCCTGTCTCTAGAAGTAATTCATACCTGTTAACAGAGTACAAGATTTCGGATACTGTACGGATGTGAGTTCTTGCTTTTCTTGTCCCTAGAAGTAATTTATACCTGTTAACAGAGTACCAGATTTCGGAGACTGTACGGATGTGAGTTCTTGCCTTTCCTGTCTCTAGAAGTAATTTATACCTGTTAACAGAGTACCAGATTTCGGAGACTGTACGGATGTGAGTTCTTGCCTTTCCTGTCTCTAGAAGTAATTTATACCTGTTAACAGAGTACCAGATTTCGG
>NW_013668632.1:74830-83178 GCF_000517525.1 Limulus polyphemus | reverse complement strand
CCTCTAGAAGTAATTCATACCTGTTAACAGAGTACCACAAGATTTCGGATACTGTACGGATGTGAGTTCTTGCTTTTCCTGTCCCTAGAAGTAATTCATACCTGTTAACAGAGTACCAGATTTCGGAGACTGTACAGATGTGTACTTCCATGAGTATTAATGTTTTTTATGGATGTATTTTATGATAACCGTACATACATACTTACATTCTTTTAATGTATTTTATGGATGTGTACATCCATCTCTACTTATATTGTAAAAACCAGCTTGACTCAATGCAGGATCACAACCGCGCAGCTCTTCAAGAATGACTTCCTATACGTCATGGGGTCACGTGACTTTCTACGTTATAAACTTTCGGGCTGGGTGAAAGTGCATCAAAATACTGACGATTTTCATTATCTTGTGTTCTTTAGTTTACATTTAAAAAGAACTTCTCAGATAATGTTCTAATAAATAAGTTAAATTTCTACCAAAAAATATAAAATCACATCATAAATATTTGATCGTGGTGAAGAAAGGTTATACTAATAGAACAATGGATTATCTTAAGTAAATAATCTTAATAACGAGGATTGAGTGAGGAAAGTGAAATAAACAACATTATTCTTACACTTCCTTCTCTGCTCGCGGTTTTTCAACAGTCAAATTATAAAAAAAAACAAGTCGGATTCTTCTTCAACTTATTAGCTTAAAGCACTTGTTAATTACACATTCGGATCTCTGGATGTTACCAAATGTTATCTCATCGTTATATATTGCGTCAACGTCAGAAAACTGAAACGCTTATCAACTGACACATTAACTGATAAGCTTTACTGGTTTAATTACACCTAACGTATACCTATCTTGTGTTCTTAATTATACATTTCAATGATTTGGTGATTCTGGTATGTCGCGACTCAAGTTGTTCTTCAAAACATCGCTGTAGAGGAATCATAGAAGGAAGGCTACTCCAGAGGGCGCCTCTCATCCCAATAAGTTGTTCGCAAACCATACACGCTCTCCATCTTGTTTGAAGTCCAGGAAACTCTTACGCACGTGACAAGCAGGACGGTTATCAGTTGATGAACTGCCAGTAAATATCTAAATGTACCGCGTTTAATTCAAACGAGAACATCCTACCAATAGCGTAACAAATGCTCCAGGAACTACTTTAGTCTCTGTCGGGTAAAACTAATGAAATATTGTAACTCTGTTCAAAACCATCTTTATATTTTTAAAATACAAAAAAGGAGTACTTCAGAGAAACATCTACATATAGTACTTAAGAACTGTGAACAACAACAAGATAAACCTTGAAAACACAAGCTCTCATCTGATCTTGTCAAACTAGAGCATCACTGATGAGATTATAAGGGGATGCTTTTGCCACGATGTGTTGTTGCAAGGCAGAGAAAACATTTTTACAGGGGATCTCTCTCTCTCTCTCTATATATATATATATGTATATATATATTTTCTCTCTTTCTTTCTCTCCTAGACGTTAAACGACAGAAAACAACAACAAAACAGCAACAAAATCAGTCATGTCGAAAGTAAAGCCTACGTACTTACGCATATGTTCATATATTAGACGTATACTTAAATATATATATAATACTGAACTTCAATTTCTTGTACATAAACTCGATTCAACAGATTTACTATTGTTATATAAATGGAACACAATCATAGCTTGAGTTATTAACAGCATAATGATATTTTCTCACAATCAGCAAACGTTTGATAGTTAAACTAAACATTTTAAAGCTATTACAATGAAGTTGGCATTCGCAAGTAGTGAGACGTCACTGAAAATTGATCGATTTTGAGAAGTGTATCTGAAGCAAAATATTCATACACTCGGGTCATAAAAATGTCTTCAGACCAGGAGTTTAGAATTTCCAAGACGGAGATATTCCTTGTACTCGATGGCATTGAAAAAAGAAAGGAATATGAATCAACTTTGGAGACCAGGACCATCCAGAGACCTGCAAATGGTCGTACCCCATCCATAGTTAAAGTGCAACGTTTTTTGTAACAGTTGAGAATCCACAAGCACAAAGGTCAGTGTCAAAAGCCATTCAGGCAGCAAAATTAAGAAGGACTTCCGTCTGGGTAAAGCAACACAAGTCAAGTGCATACATATGGTTTCCGTTGAACTTTCGCATAACTCAAGTACCTGGAGAACTGTACATGAGCACTGGCGTAATTGCGGGGAGTAGTCCCCCCACTTTTTATGTGGGATATATTTACAGCGACATTCAGAATAATTAAGTCAGGCTATTTTTCTTCTTCTCCAAATTTTGGTCCCAATTCCCGCCAATGCACACGAGAACATACTAGTATTACTGCATGAGTAGACCGTTGTAACAGACGTTGTAGAGCCGTCGCTCTCATTACCCTAGACGGATTATGGAAAGCAAACAAGAAGGATGGTACACTTTGAACTTATCATTTCACTGCTTTTAGATAACATACACCCTTTACTTGCATAATTATGAACATCTTATTCGACACTATATATATATTATTATATTAATAAACTGTAAATGACTTATATCTGGTATGGAGTGATAAATGGTGCAAAAATTAGTTTTTTATACATCCAACAACAAACATTATTGTTTCAGGAGTTCTAACTAATACATTAAGCCAGAGAAACATGTGAAAGTCGCGAGCACAAAACTCCATCGTTCTTATTGGAATAACTCCTCTTGACAGAAACAGAAACATCTTCTTCGAACATCGCTTAGCTTCTGCTTTTCTACCACTTGTCTATCATCTTAGTTGTTTTTTTTTGCTGTTAACTTTATTCCTTTTTTTTCACTTATATGTAACTCCCTAGTTCATCGATTTTTTCCCAATCACGCAAAATCACCGCAAGAAAATATCATTACCAGAAAGTTTATAAAGAATGTTTTGTTGCACAGTTAGTAAAAGCCACAAGAATGTTAAGAAAGTCAAATGTTCGAGAATTAAGTTATGTTTGGCAAGCTATAATAAAATGGACAATAAAACAAGTGATTATTTCCTTCTATTTCCTGAGAAACTAAAGAACATAAATTGATTGAATTGCCTCAAGCAGCAAGTTGAACTGGCAGAAAAAAAACCAAAAAAAACTCCGAGCACAGAACAACATTTCTCACTCTTGGTAATAGTTTCTCTTATCTCTCCAAATGTGATATCTAATGTTTTGTTTTGTTATCTGTCACTCCTGCTTTTAGATATTTCATATGTTTTGAGCCATGTAATTCCGTGTAATTAGTGTAACTCCGTGTAATTAGTGTAACTCCGTGCACTTACCGCTAACCCACTAGAGGAAATATTTCATCTGCATCTTTAAAACTTTTTTTTGTAAATTGTAGCCTTACTTTAAGCAATTGTGTAATTAGAGTAAACTTACTTTTTCCGCTTTACTAATATGGGATACTTACTCGCTTATTGGCCCGGCATGGCCAGGTGGTTAGGGCACTCGACTCACAATCTGAGAGTCGCGGGTTCGAATCCCCGTCACACAAAACATGCTCGCCCTTTCAGCCGTGGGGGCGTTATAATGTGACGGTCAATCCCACTATTCGTTGGTAAAAGAGTAGCCCAAGAGTTGGCGGTTGATGGTGATGACTTGCTGCCTTCCCTCTAGTCTTACACTGCTAAATTAGGGACGGCTAGCGCAGATAGCCCTCGTGTTGCTTTGCGCGAAATTCAAAAACAAACAAACAATACTCACTTATTTATCCTTCTTTCTATTATTTTTACTGTTATTTTTCTGTAATATTTACACTGACGTCTCTAGTGTTTACTTTGCAATATTTTAATTAGCTAACCAACTCATTTTTTTCTTTTTATTGTAATCTTTAATCCTCTTATTGTACTCCAATTTATCTATCATAAAATGTTATCCGCCGATGGAACAGCGATAAGTTTACGAACTTACAACGGTAAAATCCAGTGTACGATTCCCCGCGGTGGACACAGAAGATAGTCGAATGTTACATGCTCTATTACAACGCTAAATTCCGGGTTTCGATTCCTCGTAGTAGTCACAGCAGATAGCCCAATGTAGCTTTGCTCTAAAACAATCAAACGCAAATGTTATTTTCAGTTTTGTAATCCGTGACCCGCGTGTTTCTTCGAAGCATTAGAATTATATCCTATTTCGTTCCTAACCTCACTCAAAAGGTACATATACACTACAGATGGCCCTACTGTGAAGTGTTACCACAAATAATACTAGAAGGCTCATTTTTCGTTTTTGTTTTTTCATGACTACTTAATTTTTTTATTACTTTCAGTGTTCACAATTTTCACCTTTTCTTTAGGTACTAATAACCTTCCACTGTTTATTGTTTATAAACAATATTTAACTTCTACATTACCGCAAACGTTAATAGTCGTCTTTGTAAGTATTGTTTATAAACAATAAACAGTGGAAGGTTATTAGTGCATACAGTAATTGTAAACGGTTATTTGTTTTTAACTTCTACATTAATAGTCGTCTTTGTAGGAACTAATAACCGTTTACAATTACTGTATGCACTAATAACCTTCCACTGTTTATTGTTTATAAACAATATTCAACTTCTACATTACCACAAACGTTAATAGTCGTCTTTGTAGGAACTAATTACCGTTTACAATTACTGTATGCACTAATAACCTTCCAAAGTTGTTTGTTTGGTTGTTGAATTTTACGCAGAGTTACTTGATGACTATCTGCGTTAACCTTTCCTAATTTTGAAATGGTAGACTAGATCGGTTAGTCAATACCACCCACCACCAACTCTTGGGTTACTCTTTTACCAACGAAAAGTGGGATTGACCGTCACATTATAACGCCCCCACGGTTGAAAGGGCGGAAATGGGATTCGAACCCGCGACTCACAGATTACGAGTCGAATGTCGTAACCACCAGTCTTACAAATTTACCGTAGGTGCTACTAATAACTTTGTACATGTGCTATATACACTCAGAGCCTCTTTACTCTGATGATGATATCACCTTGAGACACATTAAACCCCTTTATACTTCTCAGTATGAAAGAACGAAGTCATTCGTGTTTAGTTTTAGAAGGATTTCTATCGTCTATTTGTAATAATCATTCCTCCGTAACTAAAAGTACGGCCCCTGGTGGTTCAGCGGTACTCCCGAGGGTTTACAACACTAAAAATAGGGTTTCGATACCTACAGTGAGTGCACAGATAGCTCTTTGTATAGTTTTGGGCTTAACAGGAAACAACAACTAGAAGTACAGAAACATAAAATATTAATTCTATTGAAACTCAGGCGTTGGAGATTAAATCTAATATGCGATAACATTTCATAAGGCTTATGTCTTATTTACTCAGGTTTTGAGCGACACCGTGAATATTGACAACGACCATGTTCCAGGAAAAAGTACCAGTATCCACAACACTATGAGATACCCAACAATATGGACAAGCACGTGACATTAGTTGCGGTTTAAACGCCGGAAGCTGGCGAAACGCTGAAACCAATAGGCCTAATGTTTGTTATTTTTATTTTTTACATATTTCTTATTGAGAATGTGAAACTGACAAATTAAGACGAATATGACAAAGATATTCAGTTTACGAGATCTATATCGAATAAAGCTAACTACATAGTCTAGGACTAAACAAGAATCCAGTAATGAATACATATTGTCCTTACATTCTTAACTGTAATAATGAGAATATGTTTTTTCGTCACTTGGGTATCTTCATTGTTAAAGGTATTTTTCGGCCATAATCCCAATAATATCTCATGAAGTTCGGGCAGTTTAGGAGCTTTAGTACTGGGGTTAAAACGTTTTATGAAAATTATATTTTAATTAACATGTATGTTTATTTCAGGTTGGAAAATCTTAGTGACCAGAACCTCCTTGAACCTTAATTTTCTTTCATTTGTTGATTTGAATATAATGTTAAACTGTTCGAATTGATTTCACAGTCACATTCTATAGGATGATAAAAAAAAAACACTTATGTTCCTTGTCCAAACCCCTCTGCCTTTCCTTCCTCTTCTGCCTGTATAATTTCTATATAACATCAGACTCACCAAGCTGTCAGTGACTACCCAGTCAATTCAGGTCCTATGGGGGCCTGTTTGTTGCGGTTTATACACCTATGGTTACACCCTTCTGTTGACAGGTACGTTGTTATAGACGGAAGAAGTACGATGTTCTACAATCCTTTGTCAGAGACATCTAGTGGTGGAATCAATATAGCTTTTCAAGTAAAGAGGACATTTACAGATGTCAAGGGATTTTATTAATTTTGTTATTGAATGGGAAGAAACTCCATAGTCGATAGAAATTCTTATAGACACATCTAAGATGTATTTAAGGATAGGCCTTATTACACAACTTCACAGTTTTAAACTTTAATAACAATGAGTAAAATCAAGACGTGGTGAAATTGATTGTAACGACACTGTGAAACTCCATAATCGTTCTAACACAGCGTATTCTACCTTTGTGTAAATTACACATTCCAACCAATATTGTTAATGAAAGTAACATCAAAGCAAGAATAACTTACTTGCAAGCAGCGTAGATCCCCGTTATTAGTTTCATGATACAAAATGATAAAAACCCTGTAACCTATAAGTCCACCTTTCGAAAGCGTTCGGGTTATAGGTTTTATCATTTTGTATCAAGACTTATTGAGCCTACGTGTTTTTCTAACATCATGACTGTTAGTTTCATGAAATATTACCGATTTTTAGCCAATAGAAACAAAACATGAAATCAACTTTACATAACATTTCTGTTAGCAGAACGTTTATAAATAAAACAAGTCTTATTTATCAACAGACGATGTCCTAAATGTATAATTAACTTCAATATTGGGATCAGTTTTAACTTCAATATTGGGATCAGTTTTACAGTAGAAATGTTTCTAACGTATTAAAACGTTTAAGCTCATACGAGCGACCATCTTTAAATATGCATGCAACTTAAAAGATTACTCCTAATTTACGACGATATCAGATGGATTTTGTACATGTAATTAAAATGCAGCTGAATCAAAGCACGTTAAACGTAAAAAAAAATATTTATGTTGGTTTAAAATATAGTAGAATAATTTATGTTAGAAATGGCTCCCTTTTCCAGGCTTTTTTTCTTACGGTTCTTTTTTTGACAAACAGAAAATACATTTCCCAGGCATTAATGCAGTGTTAGTGGTGTTTGGGCAGCGGTGAAGAGAAGAGGTGGGGACAGTTGAGAGTTATCATTTAATTCCCAGTTCAAAGTAGAAAGTTGGCAACACAAAAAGAAGAAGAAAACACCAAATATGTTTGAAAAAACGACGTCAATAGTTTTAATTAAGATTTCAATGAAATATGAACTACAACATAAAAAATACATATGCAAACTTAGGGACGTGGTAAGATTCCGAATGTAATGTTAACTAATAAAAGGCACACAATTTCAAAACCAAATGACGACCAGTTTACTGTTTCCTTAGAAATACGACGCTATTATTTCTTACCTTTCACTAAATGGAGGTCTGTAACATTTTAAATAATTCATTTTTCTTTTCTTTTGGGTTGTTTGTGGTTATGGATATTTTGAAAATAAGTATCGACGCAAAAGTTTACGAAACTAATTATGTTATCAGGCCAATGAATCAAAGCTGACGTAATATGCATGTAACACGTGAACAAAAGCATGCCATGAATCCACGTGCTAAGGATACTTTTCCTATTTTATGGATAATATACCGTTTTCTAATAGCGAGTGAAGACCGGAGAAAATCATAATTTAGTTCCTCAACGCTGTACTGTGTCCTCTTATGATTTATTCATAAAGTATACATGGTACAGGACCCTGCCTATAATAGTACAAGAAAGAGCTTAGAATAACGATCATTATCTACTGCTTGTTAGCTTAATCGAATCGTTGTTGTAATTACTGTTACCGGCTAGAAAGAAGTTCCTTTACATTCATTCTTCAATGATCCAATCTCTTTGGTTAAATCCACACACAACGATTGAAACATCCACGGTATATGACTCCTGTCTACTTGGAGCCGTTCTTCAAGAGACAGAAACATTTATAGTATATGACTCCTGTCTACTTGGAGCCGTTCTTCAAGAGACAGAAACATTCATAGTATATGACTCCTGTCTACTTGGAGCCGTTCTTCAAGAGACAGAAACATTTATAGTATATGACCCCTGTCTACTTGGAGCCGTTCTTCAAGAGACAGAAACATTCATAGTATATGACTCCTGTCTACTTGGAGCCGTTCTTCAAGAGACAGAAACATTCATAGTATATGACTCCTGTCTACTTGGAGCCGTTCTTCAAGAGACAGAAACATTCATAGTATATGACTCCTGTCTAGTTGGAGCCGTT
>NW_013668632.1:69610-74208 GCF_000517525.1 Limulus polyphemus | reverse complement strand
GAACAACAAAGGGATATACATTAAACACTTGTGTGCTACTATCTGTGAACGACAGAGAGGTAGACATTAAACGTTGTGTGTTACTGTGTGTGAACAACAGCGAGGTAGACATTAAACACTTGTGTGCTACTATGTGTGAACGACAGAGAGGTAGACATTAAACGTTGTGTGTTACTGTGTGTGAACAACAGCGAGGTAGACATTAAACACTTGTGTGCTACTATGTGTGAACGACAGAGGTATAGAGTTTAAACATTACAAAATTACAACTTAAACAGCTGTACGAAAAAATTAATGATTAGCACAACTTCAAATTCATTTCTCGTTTTTCTGTATCCATTAAAAGAAATAAAACACACTTTGATATTTTGTGTTGGAGTAGGCAACAACTATCTGGAAGACCTCTTTTTTAAAGAATAGTTACTAAGTTTTTTAATATAGAATAATGAAGACAAAATTGAACCATAATGACCTTTTGTGCGAAAACAAATTGGATTCAAAATCAACACGAAACAATATTGATTTTCGTAAAACGATGTAAATGTTTTAGAGACTGAAACTGAAGAACTCAGAACAAGTCTATCGTCTAAACAAGGCAGCTGCAACCTCTGAATAGCATGACATAGGAAGTGATAAGGATATACGACCTTCCTCTTACGCCTAGCCTAATTCCTTTCATCACACTGCAGTGATATATATATATATTTACTTACCCTCTGTCTACATACAAACTCACGCAGAAACTTATATACCTCCTTCCTCCCTCACACAGACAGACAGACTTACTTCAGGTCGTCTGATCTTCTTCCTACGCCTTTAGTAATTACCTAACTCTACTTTTGGATGAATGGCCACGAACGAATAGGAATAGCTCTTACAGAGAACTATAAACTGAATCAGATCGATTTTAGTCTCTACAAGACATGAGAAGTAATCTGTCGGTTTAGGTATTCCATTTCTAAACCTACGACTTCCATCCGAACGTTCGGCGGCTTTCTGCTTCCAATATGGCCAAACATAAAATAATTATTTCGGATATTAAACTTCTTAATGCGAGTTATTCTGACTACGCGACAGTGAAGTTGTCGTCTTAATGCTGCCATTAGAGAAAAAGTAAAGTTAAGGCAAAGAAACTTTTCAATTAATATTTAATGTAAAAAAAAAAAATGTCTTGTATTCGTATCTGAAATGAGTCTGGCATGGCCTACTGATTAGAGTTCTCGGGCTATAAATACGGTGATTCATGGTTTGTGACAAACTGTTGCAAAAAACGCGATTCGTACTGTGGGGTCGTGAGTAGACTATAAGAGTGGTAGTCAAATCCCATTATTTGGTCAGGCAAGAGTAGCCTAAAAGTTGGCGGAGAGTGCTGTGCTCACCACGGGGTATTGAAACCAATATTTTAGTGTTATAAGACTTCAAACTACTGAGCCACTGGGGATGGGCGATATTCAACAGGACCTTAAGAAAACGTCTTAGTAAAAAGCTACAAATATTTGGTATTTTCGACTGGAACGACATCTTGTACAAAATAGAATAAACGACCAGGTCAGACACCTCTCAAGTTAAAAAAAATTAGAGTTGCTGACCAAAGTGAGTCCAGCATTCGGTTGATCTTAAACGAATAACGACATTGACTGTCAGTTACAACGACCCAGTACATGGAAGTTCATAGTGTGTTTAGCTTGAACCTGACCTACCGGTAAGTAGCCCGGAAAGCTGACCACTAGTTAAAGCTACAAACAACTGGAAAAAAACACCCATAGTCAAACTACTTTTTTGCCATAATATATGCTTGAATAACTTCACAGTACATATTCTAAACGTGTGTCGGGTTACTAAAAACATTCAACACTAACTTTACAGCAATTTACCTTCTTAGACTTGTAACAAATCCTCATAGCAAATCTTCAGTAATTTCTCGCACTAAATTTGTAACAAATCCTTATAGCAAATCTACAGTAACTTCTCACACTAAATTTGTAACAAATCCTCATAGCAAATCTACAGTAACTTCTCGCACTAAATTTGTAACAAATCCTCATAGCAAATCTATAGTAACTTCTCATACTAAATTTGTAACAAATCCTCATAGCAAATCTACAGTAACTTCTCACACTAAATTTGTAACAAATCCTCATAGCCAATCTACAGTAACTTATCACACTAAATTTGTGACACCTTCCCTTGTAAATTATATATAATATTATCAGGTAATCTCAGGTTTCGTCGGTTTGAAAATTTTCATGGTGCATTTATAACAATTTCCTGTACTGAAATACCCCGGTGGGTTCGCGATAAGTTTACGGATTTACACGTTAAAATCCTGGGTTCGATTCTCCGCGGCGGACAGAGCGAAGATATCCCATTATGTAGCTTTGCGCTAACAAACAAAGAAACAGAATTTGTGTCAATTTCCTTTATTAAATATGCAGCAATTTTTCAATAAGGATCGGGGGTGGCCTAGTGGTTACGATTATCGGACTGTGAATCCGGTGGTTCATGGTTCGTGTTCCACTGCTGCAAAAGGAATGAACTCCAAAACAAGAGTACCCAAAAAAATGGCGGTAGATCCTGTTAACTAGCTGCCTTCCCTCTAATTTACCTGTTCAACATTAGATATTTTATTTGAAAGTGGTCATTTTGTAGCTTTACGAAAAAATTCTGAAATAAGAAAAAAAAAGAGCAATTTCACCCAACTGTGTTTGGTAAAAAAGAAAAAAAAAACCAACATTGTAGAATCATTCGGTTTGATTCAATATGTGGACCCAACTAATAATGAATGATACGAAAAGAAATTGGTAATTTTAGGGTTAAACAGTACATTTACTACCGTATAAACGTCCCCAAATTTACGTAATGACACGCACGTGGCACACTAAGCCTCGAGCTTGAGTTGAGCAGCTTAATACATAATACACAAATGACAAGAGTAAAATTACCAGAAAAATAAAATACGACTCACCTCGACGGGAAGAAAGCCCGAATTTAAACACGATGTTCTATAGAGCACAGCATTACTTTGATGTTATTTAGTACATTATCATTACACTTAGAAAACAAATTGCCCCCCAGTGGCACAGCGGTATGTCTGCGGACTTACAATGCTAGAAACCGGGTTTCGATACCCGTGGTGGGCAGAGCACAGATAGCCCTTGTGTAGCTTTGTGCTTAATTAAAAACAAACAAACAAGAAAACAAATTTGATGAGACATTTGCACGTCACTACATCAGGGAGGAAAACATATGCTGTTGGTCTTTGAATTTTATTTAATAACTACGCTCAAAGACCTACGAAACTTGTGTCACACTTGTACGTAGACCTACGAAACTTGTGTCACACTTGTACGTTAAACGAGATGTTTTTAAAAGAAACGCAACTGCTTAACATCATAAAAGTGCTTTTCCGAAAGTTGTTAAAAGAGACACAAAATGGACGGCCATACTTAAACTGATGATCAGAATAACAGACACGTCTGATTAAATTACTCTATTGCGTGTATTTTCTCGTTCTACCTACGCAGATCCCCTGAAAATGAACCCCTGTAAATGATTATCTGGATGATAGTCGAGAAGAGCAATCGATAATGTTATGACGTCTTTTGTTTTAAACAAAAAAACTAATAAATTTTCCGACCAGAACTTGTGTTGTTAATGTTACGGGAAATGACGTTGTTGTAGTGGTATCAAGTGTTTAATTAAATTCAACTTTGTTAGCCTTATTGCCACGGAGTCCTTCGGGATAACGCTAGTTAAAGTATTAGTTTTTAATGAAAAACTAAATCTAAGATCATTACGCTCACATTGATGATCGTAAATCCGGAATCTAGATGTTTTTCATTAAATATTTAAACATTTTATGTATGCGTGGGTACATAGTGAGGATTTAATGATTTCCATCCACGACAAAACAAGAGTACCCCAAAAAATGGCGGTAGATGCTGTTAACTAGCTGCCTTCCCTCTAATTTACCTGTTCAACATTAGATATTTTATTTGAAAGTGGTCCTTTTGTAGCTTTACAAAGAAATTCTGGGTACATAGTGAGGATTTAATGATTTACATCCACGAGTTTGAGCCAATAGTCAGATATACCGCTACAGGTCTCCTAGGCTTAAGGAAGACTACAGCTGAAAGATGGAAGCATCATTTTCAAACAGGCTCAAAGTGGTGGGTGAGCTACATCACGCCTCCCAAGATGCATCGCGTTCCTTCAGCTAACCTTCCATTTGATGAAGAAAGAAGAGAACGTTTTTTTTACACACTGCTGGCTTAGTTTTTTCTTATTATTTTAGTTATGTTGAACATACAATAACAAAAGACCAGGGAATAACCACCACTTTTAAATAACTTTATACTCTAAACAATCATTGCTCTTGAAAAAAAAAAACTACTTTATTTAAAACATTAATTAGCAACCTGTGACTCAACGGCAGGATAAATGGTAGGACACTTTGTAGGAACCATATCCGGCATTTAGTTGTTTTTCTGGAAAATCTACAGGAATATGCATTAATTTATGAGGATTGTTTGTTTGCTTGTTTGTTTGTTTTTGAATTTTGCGCAAAGCTACACGAGGGCTATCTGCGCTAGCCGTCC
>NW_013668632.1:67488-69394 GCF_000517525.1 Limulus polyphemus | reverse complement strand
TAATTTAGCAGTGTAAGACTAAAAGGAAGGCAGCTAATCGTCACCACCCACCGCCAACTCTTGGGCTGCTCTTTTACCAACGAATAGCGGGATTGACCGTCACATTATAACGCCCCCACGGCTGAAAGGGCGAGCATGTTTGGTGTGACAGGGATTCGAAACCGCGACCCTCAGATTGCGAGTCGAGTGCCTTAACCACCTGGCCATGCCGAGCCGAATTTATGAGGAATCCAGAGGTATACGCCAATCAATAATTGGATAACGTCCAAAGAAGTTATGATTGGTTTTTGTTTGTATAGTTGGGTGATTCCCCTCCCCCTTTATTCAAACAGTCGTCATGACATCGTTGTAGTATATTATCTATGGAACACTCACAATTTCCGAACAACGATCCCAGAATCTCTGAGTGTTATTTTCGAGATGGAAACGAGGTCGGTTTCAAAGGTAACTTGCAAAGGTAAAGTAGTGAAATGACCGAGGTGTTACAAGTGTAGCAGGTGTGAATGAAATCATGATGGCACACCGATTGCTCACCGTAAGAGAGGTCAGAAAAACTTCGACCGAAGAGGTGCTGTCAAGCCTCCAAAGTAAATTACATCAGCGTAGAAGAGCGGTAAACTTAAGGATACATCCAACGACTTGCCCTCCAAAGGGGATGAGAGCCTGATGCGAAGAAGGAGGAGGATTCAAAATCAGGTAAGGAATGAAGAACTTTTTATGTGGGAAGTGCAAGAATATTACAACGATAAAAGAGAACTAAAATAATGGCAAAATAGCATGACCATAGCGTGCGAATGGTCCACTCTGATGGCATAGAAACAACTTAACGACTACCCCACTATCTACCAAAACAGTCATATTTTCTGCCGTTGAGTCAGAGCTATATTTCTTGTTTATTTATGAGGTCCCACTATCTACCAAAACAGTCATATTTTCTGCCGTTGAGTCAGAGCTATATTTCTTGTTTATTTATGAGGTATGACCTCCTGAAACACAAGACGACGAAAATTTCATAAGAATATCTTCCCAATTCTTAGGTCACGCTCGAAACATTTTAAAATATCAAATATTTTAACCGGACGGCAAAGCATTAACTTTAACTTTAACATTTAAAAAAGGAAGATAAAACCAAAACTTCTAGTTGTTTTGGTGGTTAGCAATTTTTTTTATAAAACTTGTAATTGAACAAATTAGGCCTAAGGGTTTCTAATGGAGCAAATGAATAGCTAAGTGAATTACATTAATATATAATTGACTTATTATACTGATATCTAATAAACTGATTATAAACAGATTAACACTAAGCGAAACGTTGAAACTAAGCCTCAATTTGGATTATAGTTTCTGAGAAATGATGCGTTTTTTTTATTTATTTTACCATGAAGAAATGTTAAAGTTGTTTGTGAGGATGTAACTCATATAAAATAAAATTTTCAAAACTAAAACACCTAAAACTTGAAGTTCCTTACAAGTATTTTAACTTCGTGTTTTTACTTTTCAATTCTGACAGCTGTATGTACAAGTAAGCAATCTTCATGTTGTTTGTTCCGGATTTCGCGCAAAGCTACACGAGGGCTATCTGCACTAGTCGTTCCTAATTTAGCACTGTAAGATTAGAGGGAAGGCAGCTAGTCATCACCACCCACCGCCAACTCTTGAGCTACTTTTTTTACCAACGAGTAGTGGGATTGACCGTCACATTATAACGCTTCCACGGCTGAAAGGGCGAGCATGTTTGGTGGGACGGGGAATCGAACCCGCGACCCGCAGATTGCGAGTCGCAATCTTCATGACTGAACGAATTAAACTTTATCTCAAACTGCCTTGTTTTTCATCGTGGATTTCGAGACTCCCTTAACAACCCAGAGTAGAAAGTCTGTGGAACTTGTAATCAGTATTCATTATC
>NW_013668632.1:62082-66959 GCF_000517525.1 Limulus polyphemus | reverse complement strand
AACCCTACCCCTCAGCATCAACATATCAGTTATTTTCCTATTCATTCAACTATTTCATTGTGTACATGATCTACTTAGCAGAATTAAACCGTGAAGAAGATGTACCGAAGTTACTGACATTTTATAGGAACACTGATCCAGGTCACGAGTTTCCCTTGGATCGTGTTCAAACTGATTGTCATGGTTACCAGTATTCCACAACATTACACTTTCAAATTAAATCACAAATGTTGACAAACTTTCCACAAAGTTCATTGGTTATACATAACAAAACTGGCAAGAATGTGGTCGAAAGATGTCGCTGTAGCTCAGGAGCTCTTGTACCAGCTCTTTCTTGAAAATATACGCTGATCTAGTAATGGAATCTTATGAACATTCATCAAAGTCAAATCCATGTTTATTAATAGTAAATATTCCAAGTTTTTCAAATGCCCTTTTTGAGTCAAAAGGTTCCTTTTTGGAACTAGAGCCTTTACTTTACTGATGAGGACGTTACTCCAATTTAGTTTCACATTTTGTTGTGTAACAGACAACAGCAAAGGTTATCTTTGTCATGTGTTCTTTAGTTCTATATTGTCTAACAATATCTTTATTCAAATATCCTTTTTTGAAAAGGGTTGTGGCATTTCTTTCAGATATAATTCTATCTGTTGCGGCATAGTCGGGAATCAAATATATAACTACTTAACATATCATCAATAGTGCCATAGTATGCAGGCATACTATGTGTTTTCTACCTTTTTTTACTAATATGTTAATTGTCAAAAATTGTTGTTTAGTATGATTCTATGCAGTTTTCACATTAACACGTGGTCCAGAAAACCTTTGAGTTTTTTTCGTTCTAGCTACCTCTGGTCTTTTGTTGTTCTTCAGCAGATAGTATATACAGTGTGTTGAGACAGGTCAACGACAGCAATGTCCTTCTCTGGCCGAGTAAATGATATCTAAAGGTTACAGCCTTAATTGTATTCTAAGAGAACGACCAATCACGTTGGAAAACGCGTCGTTATGGACAAATCCTATGTTTTCTGTTGGTATGGAGTGTTGAATTCACATAAGTTGAACTTGGTCAACACAGTAAATAGGTCAACGGGAAGACATTTCGCGGGAAGAAAGCTGTTGATTTATTCACAGATCTTTAGAAGACGACTGTTCAATGTGCGTACTCTAGTTTTGCTCTTCGTATAATACAGATTATGTTTTAATGGACATTACGCGTCCAGTCGTTTTATTTTATTATCTAAACCTCAATCATTTAGTTAAACTTAAACACTTTAAAAGTTTCTTGATCAATCTTACAACTAAAAAGTAGAGCTGTATAATACTCGTGTGGAAATGTGATTCATTTGAAAATATAATAGTACCAAGTGTAGCATCTGTAGAGAAACGGACGGTATTAGCATATGCAACACGTTCTTATAACGTGCTACTAGTCCTAGTTACAAAGTTCAATAATTATACAAGTTTTTTTTTAGAGCATAGAAGATTTCATAATATTGTTTTATATTTCCGGAAGAAGTACAAGTAAGCAATCTTCATGTTGTTGTTTGTTTGTTTCGGATTTCGCGCAAAGCTACACGAGGGCTATCTGCATTAGCCGTTCCTAATTTAGCACTGTAAGACTAGAGGGAAGGCAGCTAGTCATCACCACCCACCGCCAACTCTTGAGCTACCCTTTTACCAACGAGTAGTGGGATTGATCGTCACATTATAACGCTTACACGGCTGAAAGGGCGAGCATGTTTGGTGGGACAGGGATTCGAACCCGCGACCCGCAGATTGCTAGTCGCAATCTTCATGACTGAACGAATTACACTTTATCTCAAACTGCCTTGTTTTTCATCGTGGATTTCTAGACTCCCTTAACAACCCAGAGTGGAAAGTCTGTGGAACTTGTAATCAGTATTCATTATCGAATTTTAAATCCTTTAAAGCTACATTTGTTTTGCTGGATTATGCGCAAAGCTATTCGGAGGCCATCTGGACTAGCCTTTCCTAATTTTAAAGTGGTAGACACGATGAAAGGCAGCTAGTCAACACCACCCACCGCCAACTCTTGGGCTACTCTTGTCAGATCTAATGATCAGATTATTCCGTCATTGCGGAGCGAGATTTTTGGTTTTTTTGTGGTAACGGGACACGAACCATGAACTCTTCGCTCTCTATTTGTACACGCTAACTACTTGGCCACGCTCAACCCTCCTTTACATGAACAGATGTTACAGCATTTCAGTATTGGAAACTTCACACGCAGATAATGAAGAACAAAAATAAACAAGTACTCGTGAAAAAGGAAACTCCACCTCTAAGTAGAATTAAAAACACTGCGTTAAAACAGGGTAACTTATTCTAATGTAATGATGTTTATATTTCCCAAGTTTTATATCTTCCTCTTTATGTTTGTATTACTGCCTATAATTTACCTAAAAGAGAAATGGGGTCTCATAATTGGCGGTCCTTGATTAGCGAAAAAATTTCCAAAAAGAAGAACGCCGTGAAGAAATGGCGTGTTGGAATTGGGGGTCCTTGATTAGAGGAAAAATTTCCAAAAAGAAGAAACGCCGTGGAGAAATGGGGTCTCATAATTGGGGGTCCTTGATTAGCGAAAAAATTTCCAAAAAGAAGAACGCCGTGAAGAAATGGGGTCTTGGAATTGAGGGTTCACTGATTAGAGGAAAAATTTCCAAAAAGAAGAACGCCGTAAAGAAATGGGGTCTTGGAATTGGGGGTTCTTGATTCGAGAAAAAATTTTTATGTCGTCTTCTTATTATATGTTGAGTTCATTCAGAAGGTAACTAGTGACCAATATGCATGCTATTGCTATTCATGTCGCATAAATCACGCTTTAAGGATAAGTTAATTTTGAGCTTCCGAAAGAGGAAATACGTTACCAGTAAGGCATGAAGATTTTTGGTTCGTTTAGTTACTTATTCAATCATTTCCTTAGGGTTAAAAACTCTTTTTTTTTCTTTTAGTGCAAGGTCTTTTATCTTATTTCAACCCCCGTATTTCAGCTTCATCACGTGATTTTATGGCTCGACGGTTTTCCAGGCATTGGGGGAGGTGGTGAATGAAATATTCTTATTTGAAACGAAGTCACGTTTCACGTTTTTATGGTGATCTTTTTAAACCTCGTGCAAGTTCTTTTCGTGAAAGAATTCGTGCAAATCTATAACTTATGTGTAAAAAGAAGATTTTCAGTGCATGGCATTGGTTAAGTTATTTCAGGCTTAGTTTTAAAATCTGATACTTTAAAGAACATAAAAGTAACCAAGGTGACCGTCATATACTTTTGTAGCAATAAAAGGGCATGACCATTTTTACATTTTGAATATAACTTTCATAAAACATATGTTCACATTTACATAAGTATGATTTTATTTTTCCTAATAACAAGACAAAGACTTTATTGCGTTCACATTATCAACATGTAGTCAATAGCATACAGTTTATAGCATCTTAAGTAAAACGCAGGCTGTGGTAATTATGAGACATCTCTAAGATGCTATAAATTATATTTACTAACGAGTAAGTAGAACTTGAACATTCCCAAGTATAAAATAATATTAAGATTATTATTGCAGTAGGACCGTTTTAAGCACAGGCTAGTGGTAATTATAAGACAAAAACGGCCCACTGCAATAATAATCTTAATATTATTTTATACTTGGGAATGTTCAAGTTCTACTTACTCGTTAGTAAATATAATTTATAGCATCTTAGAGATGTCTCATAATTACCACAGCCTATGCTTAAAACGGCCCACTGCAATAATAATCTTAATATTGTTTTATACTCGGAAATTTTCAAGTTCTACTTATTCGTTAGCAACATTTCAAGAGGCAAGAAAACATGATTTATTTGAAAGGAGTGGACACATTGATCTAAACACAAATATTTTATTTCTATCTTTTGGATGGGTGTCCCACAGTTTTCAAATAAATATGTTTACTTTAAACCATAAAGAATGTATTGTTGAAATACTGTTTTTTTTTCGCCGTCGACTATTGTATACGTCCCTATGTTTGGAAATTGTACAGAAAAATTAGATGGATTTATTTATACGTTTAAAACTTGACTATCGAAGGAATTTCCAACCTCAACGGCACCTTATGTGACACACGATCTAAATATGAGATAAACTGATAGGTTATCTACACATTCAAAACTTGATCGGTTGGAGTTGATTTGTTTCTTGGTTGAAGGGCTCTCTGCGCTAACAGTTCCTAATTTAGACTAAAGGGAAGACAGCTTGTCAACATCACCCACGTCCAACTCTTGGGTACTTTCTTTTACCAAAGAAAAAGAGGGATTGACCGTCATCCCATCTGTTGGAGTTGATTAAAGTTGTGGATTATCTAGAGATTAAAAACTCTATTATTAGTTGAAATTGATTAAATTTGTGGATTATCTAGAGATTAAAAACTCTATTATTAGTTGAAATTGATTAAAGTTGTGGATTATCTAGAGATTAAAAACTCTATTATTAGTTGAAATTGATTAAAGTTGTGGATTATCTAGAGATTAAAAACTCTATCATCAGTTGAAACTGATTATCTAGACGTTGAACTCGCTTCGAACCCGCGACCCCCGATAGCAAGTGCAGCGCTCTAATCACCAGGTTATTCCAGCCCCTAATATTGAAGTTGAATACAGTGATCGATTATTTTCAGTTTGAAAATTATCATCGGTTGAAACTGATTAAAGTGGTGGATTATCTGCAGATTAAAAACCCGATCATCTATGTTGATTAAATTAATGGATTATCTATAGATTAAAAGCTCGAACGTCTGTTGGAGTTGATTAAAGTAGTGGATTATCTACAGATTAAAAACCCGATCATCTATGTTGATTAAATTAATGGATTATCTATAGAT
>NW_013668632.1:56508-61499 GCF_000517525.1 Limulus polyphemus | reverse complement strand
ATCTACAGATTTAAAACTCGATCATCAGTTGAAATTGATTAAATTGGTGGATTATCTACAGATTAAAAACCCGATCATCTATGTTGATTAAATTAATGGATTATCTATAGATTAAAAGCTCGAACGTCTGTTGGAGTTGATTAAAGTAGTGGATTATCTACAGATTAAAAACCCGATCATCTATGTTAATTAAATTAATGGATTATCTACAGATTAAAACTCTATCATCAGTTGAAATTTATTAAATTGGTGGATTATCTACAGATTAAAAACCCGATCATCCATGTTGTTTAAATTAATGGATTATCTGCAGATTAAAAACTCGATCATCAGTTGAAATTGATTGAAGTTGTGGATTATCTACAGATTAAAAACCCGATCATCTATGTTGATTAAATTAATGGATTATCTACAGATTAAAAACTCGATCGTCTGTTGGAGTTGATTAAAGTGGTGGATTATCTACAGATTAAAAACTCGATCATCAGTTGAAATTGATTAAAGTGGTGGATTATCTACAGATTAAAAACTCGATCATTTGTTGGAGTTGATTAAAGTTGTGGATTATCTACAGATTAAAAACCCGATCATCTATGTTGATTAAATTAATGGATTATCTACAGATTTAAAACTCTATCATCAGTTGGAGTTGATTAAAGTTGTGGATTATCTACAGATTTAAAACTCTATCATCAGTTGAAATTGATTATCTGGACGTTGGAAACTTCATTATTGGTTGATCAAGATTTTACTCTTCAAGAAATTTTGTTTAATTCTATTTATTGAGAAACTTATTCTTAAACATTTTTAAAGCAACTTCACATTTTTCATCAAAACTATGTAGGTGGGAAAGTGAATTTCTTCCGCCCTTCGGAAAAATATCTTCAGTGTCTCTTTGCGATTATTTCCTTAGCTCCTATCCTGTATAACTATTTCTTGACAGTGTTCTTTCTCTTTACGGTTTCATATTTTTGTCGTTCTCAGATATATATATATATTTAATGGAATGGAACACACCTAACAAGAAAATGACGTCATCGAAACGTGCAGTATGAACATTCTGACATGCAGTCAAGTTCTGGTTGTCAAGGCCAGGTCAACTCAGTTTAATCGATTTTTTGTTTTAGAACAAAGCCACATTAGGCGGGTAATCGAACCCCGGATTTTAGCGTTATAAGTCCATAAACTTACCGCTTCCCCATCAGTTTAAAGGCATTTAATTAAATTTAGCGTGTTTAAAATTCCAGCAGCGTGTAACCTATTTATGCCTGACACATACTTATCATGAAAAAAGTTAATCTAAGCTATGAGATAACGGGAATTTGCAGCTTAATAAAAGGGGTTGCTGATAACAAGCTGAATTCTTGAAAACTGATCCGACTGAGAAGAGAGAGACATACACACAGGAAGGTGTAGTTCAAGAAGACTCGTTGGTTAACACCTTCGTTTTTCTCAGCAATGGTAGATAAAACGCTGATTCTTATTTGAACAGTTCTAAGCGATTTGTCGAGTTTATTCCTTAGATAGTAACCCCCCCCCTAAAAAAAGAAACAACCGACTCTATAATGCATCTTAAAATAGCTGGGATTTACCATCAACGTTTGTTTAAAACTGTACTTTATAAAAAAATACTTACACCCAGTGCTTTCACGTTATATAAACTACACCCAGTATTTTCATGTGTATATACTACACCCCGTGCTTTCATGTGTATAAACTACACCCAGTATTCTCAAGTGTATAAACTACACCCAATATTTCTACGTATATGAACTACACCCAGTACTTGCACGTGTATAAACTACACCCAGTATTCTCAAGTGTATAAACTACACCCAATATTTCTACATGTATGAATTACACCCAGTATTTGCACGTGTATAAACCACACCCAGTGGTTTCATGTGTGTAAACTACACTCAGTAGTTTCATGTGTGTAAACTACACCCAGTAGTTTCATATGTGTAAACTACACCCAGTAGTTTCACGTGTATAAACTACACCCAGTAGTTTCATGTGTGTAAACTACACCCAGTAGTTTCATGTGTGTAAACTACACCCAGTAGTTTCATGTGTGTAAACTACACCCAGTAGTTTCATGTGTATAAACTATACCCAGTAGTTTCATCTGTATAAACTACACCCAGTAGTTTCATATGTGTAAACTACACCCAGTAGTTTCATGTGTATAAACTATACCCAGTAGTTTCATGTGTATAAACTACACCTAGTAGTTTCATGTGTATAAACTACACCCAGTAGTTTCATCTGTATAAACTATACCCAGTAGTTTCATGTGTGTAAACTACACCCAGTAGTTTCATGTGTATAAACTACACCCAGTAGTTTCATGTGTATAAACTACACCCAGTAGTTTCATGTGTATAAACTATACCCAGTAGTTTCATATGTGTAAACTACACCCAGTAGTTTCATGTGTATAAACTATACCCAGTAGTTTCATATGTATAAACTACACCCAGTAGTTTCATGTGTATAAACTATACCCAGTAGTTTCATATGTATAAACTACACCCAGTAGTTTCATTTGTATAAATTACACCCAGTAGTTTCATGTGTATAAACTATACCCAGTAGTTTCATGTGTATAAACTAAGAATATGGTCTGCCCTCTTCACAATAACAATAATTTTCTGTGTGTGTTGTTTCTTTTTGTTTTCTTTTAGGGCTAAGCTAATCAATGAGCTATCTGCTCTCTTTTCACAGCGTGGAAGTCCGGGCACTTACCGCTAAACCATCGGGGGACGTCTATAAAATTCGCCACACCAACTGGAAAATGATTTTATAGGATCAATATCGACATAGTCTGCTCCCTCATATAAACGTAATATAGGTCAATTTCTTTATGTTTTCAGAATCATTTTGAAACGTATCAAGGGTGACTTGCAATTAAAATCACGTGTAACGCGAGTCACGTGCAATGCGAGCATGCAATAAACCTATTTGCTAAAATGATAAGCTTAATGTTATCAGTCATTTCTTTCAGCTAAAAATAAAGGCCAAAGGTAATACTAGGAAATGGACATCTTTATAAGATAGACATAAAAAAAAGGACAGCAGTAAGTTAAAGAGGGATCGGTAATCCTTGCTAAACGTGGAGATGTAACTAATTTATGTGTTTTGGTTTTAAGAAAACCGAGTTCAAAATTCCAAGTAATTTCTACTCAACTAATAAAAATCTTAGTATGGAGATAAGCCCATATAAACAGACACAGACACACCACTTGAGATTGTACGTTGAGTAATTTTACGATCACAACTTGAACTATTTAATCGATAAATAGTTAGGCTTAATACAGTCATCAGAGTTTTCTTTTAAATTCAGGCTGTTACACTCGGGCTGTTGAACCAGTTATAATGTAAATGCTTATGGTAGAAACTAATATAATAGTTGACCCGTTATGTGAATTACAAGAGTCCCAGTAACTGTCAAATGAGTCACATGAGCCACTTCTATCACCCTACTGTCTCAGCAATAAGCCTAATGACTTATAATGCTAAGTTTCGAGTTGTGCTCGCAGTGGACACAGCACAATTAGTCCGTTGTTCCAGATTGCGCTTAAAAATTGTTTGTTTCTTTTGAATTTCGAGCAAAGCTACACGAGGGCTATCTGCGCTAGCCGTCCATAATTGAGCAGTGTAAGACTAGAGGGAAGGCAACTAGTCATCACCACCCACCGCCAACTCTTGGGCTACTCTTTTTACCAACGAATAGTGGGACTGACCGTCACATTATAACGCCTCCAAGGATGAAAGGGCGAGCATGTTTGATGTGACGGAGATTCGAACCCGCGACCCGGAGATTACGAGTTGAGCACCCAAACCACCTGGCCATGCCGGGGCCCTCGCTTAAAAATAAACAACAGAAAGGAACTCGTATAAAATATTTCAGATAAACATATACACATTTTTGTTGCAGTAAAGCTAGCTTGATTTTAGAAGAACATTTACGCTTTCGAAAGGTCGGCCTTTCTTCATAAGTCTCTTATAAGACTTTTTACAGTAATTCATAAATTACTTCTAAAATGAAGGAGTTGTATTTCTCGCGCTGCTTCCAGTGTTACAGATCTCTTTATTCGTAATGTACAGCGGCTAGACAGGATGTATGACCCAAAAAGGCTTAGCATTAAAGTTGCATGCTCAACATACGGTAGAATCAGGAAGAAAGTGTGTGTGTGTGCAAACGATAACTCTGAAAGTTGCATATGCTTAACTATACACTTACAAGTTTTGTAATGTAGTTACTCGCATTACACGATACACCAGTTTTTACCGCACGAGGTTAATACGTTCCGGTTTAAACGATATACCAGTTTCTGTCGCACGAGGTTAGTATGTTTCGGTTTAAACAATATACCAGTTTCTGTCGCACGAGGTTAGTATGTTTCGGTTTAAACAATATACCAGTTTCTGTCGCACGAGGTTAGTACGTTCCGGTTTAAACGATATACCAGTTTCTATCGCACGAGGTTAATGCGTTCCGGTTTATACGATATACCAGTTTCTGTCGCACGAGGTTAATACATAAACGCTAGAATCTTCAGGAGCTGTTTGTGAGTAAATCTCAAACAACCTTTGACTTTGAAATGATTACCAGTTTGATGAGTCCTGGTATCATGCGAAAGGCATCGTCGGCTCTGAATATAGCAGATATAGAGTGTTTGACATCCCATATTCTTGTTTATTATTTTTTCTCATAATTATGTTGTAAGAGCTACAAAATGGGCCATCTGCGCTTTGTACACTGCGAGGAATCGAACCTTGGATTTTAATGTGGTTTTCTGTGGTTGTTTGACCAATCCCGATCAAGAAGACTACCCTGCTGGTTCGCCAGTTAATGTGAATGATAATTAAGTTAATTCAAGTAGAAATAATAATAATAGTAAATAACTGGTGTTAGAAATATATAAATAATATTGTGTTATTAATCCTCACCCTAATTCTGATTTTGTAAATGATTTAAATAAAAT
>NW_013668632.1:53799-55820 GCF_000517525.1 Limulus polyphemus | reverse complement strand
CCGTTGGTAAAACTTACTGTATCTAGACACGTATCGTATCGACTACTATGATGAGATACGAACCACTAATTATTACATATTTTCCTTTGTTTTCAGTCATAAAATCTTAGATGTTCTACGACTCCAATACACGACATTCTTGAGTCTTTTCTCGTTTTTGCATCTCATTCCAGACGAATGATGGACGGTATTTTACTGTCTTATCTCTACGAAAGTGGGTGCCTTATTATGATATAAAAATGGTTGTTGATGCTGTTGTCGTTCGCCGATATAACATCCAAAGATGATTGATTTAAAAAGAGCCTTTGAATTCCATTTGTACACTAGAGTTAACCTAATGATTTTTTTTTCTCCTAGGACCGTTATTTCATCTACATAAACTCGGCATAGGACAAAGTAACTACAAAAATACTACCACCATTTATAACTGACAGAATGAAAAATCAAACTTTGAGCTATTGCTACAAGAAAAAAAACATCTCAACAGCAAATATAAGACAGAAAAGAGAAAACAAAGGAAATAAAGATTATGCAGACAGGCGTGGTTCCGTTTTGTTAAGTCATAAACGATGAAACACAAAAGAACACGCCCCATAGTGGCACATCGGTAAGTCTGCGGACTTGTAACGCTCGAACGGTTTCGATATACCTGGTAGGTACAGCACAGATAGCCCATTGTGTAGCTTTGTGCTCAACTACAAACAAACAATTCTCGAACACATAACATGTAGTGCACTGCGTGCCCTGGTGGCAATACAGCTCAACCAGAATCCAATATACTTTGGGAATCATCAGACCTGTCCTCCCCCAGTGTTTCATACCATTGATGGTCAAGGCACAGAAAACCCATTGTGTTGCTTTGCGCTTAACAACGACTAGTCATCCAATCAGATTTAAGGGTAATTGAATTTCTTGGGATATTCTGATTGGTAGCGAAATACAAATACAAGAAAATACGTTATCCGTCTGCATATGCAAATATTTTCCGTAAAGGATAGGAGTTCGATACCCCCAGTCAATTTTAAATAATCAAAACCAAGAATTTTACACTGGTTGACTTATAAGCGCCATATTTCCTACAGTCTGATTTTCATTCCTGAGTTATAAGAGAAACTGACGTTGTTCCACGCATGTCCTTTAAGTAACCTGGCACGTTGCTGGGTAAACAAAGCGAGAGATAACAAGATGTGTGTGCCAAGAAGTTCGTGCGATGACAATCTCATTAACTAAATATACGTCATATGTAGTTATTAACATTTTAACGTTACTTGATGACAGTTACAAGCTCGTTGCTAATCCGTACACAGAACGTAATTGGATTTATCCTATTGGGATTCACTACAGAAATATATGTTATATTTATTTATTATCTATTAATTAACAAAAGATATGAAAATCGAAAAAAAAAGTCAATTTGAGACAAACTACTCAACGCAAACTGTAAATATTTCTAAAACTTATGCATTCAAAATATATTCTGATTACTTCTAAACGTTTAGCAAACTGTTTTATTTGAAATAACGATGCCTGCTGCCACGTCTAGCAGTATTGCCCTGGGTCAAGAAGTCAAGTATTAACGATAAATTGGAACCGCCATCTATGATCGAGCCACCCCCAGTGGTACAGAGGTATGTCTGCGGACTGACAACGATAGAAACCGAGTTTCGATACCCGTGGTGGGCAGAGCACAGATAGCCCATTGTGTAGCTTTCTGCTTAATTTCAAACAAACAAAGAATCTCTGACCGACGACAAAGTTAGCACAAAGCAATCTATAATATTATTTGTCAGATCCAAAAATAGAATCATTTTTGAAATGACCAAAAAAATCCCTTGAAAACAATTAATATATCCCCCTATTTCTTGTGAAGTAAAAAAAAAGACATTTAAGTAAAAACAATGTGCAATTATTCAATAATGATAGTAAAGACCTACATTAGAACCTCAGGTTTTTTGGTTATAAGTGTTACGTCTTTGTTCGTTAGTTAATTTTCCGTAACTTCGTTCCGACGAAACTTTAGC
>NW_013668632.1:51657-53218 GCF_000517525.1 Limulus polyphemus | reverse complement strand
ATGTCTATTGAAACACTGCATTAAACAAGACAAGCAAACAAGTAAAGAAAAACCTTTTCAAAAAAAGGAAGTAAATGTAGGGATGGCTGATATCAATTCTTCAAAAACAATGTAAACAAGATAGTAGGGATGGCATTTGTATCATCTCTACAAAGTACGGTAGAGTTTAGCCTTAACTAAATTAAAGCAAAAAACGTACACAAGTTATAGTGTTAGTTTATTTTTTTATCTATGCAGGCCGTACTTAATAAAGGCTTAACCAATGTTAGGCCTAAGGCAAGCGGACATGTAGATTGCAGTGTGAGTGATTATAATTATTTTGTATTATCCTAGATATAGATATCCTATATTTAAAGAAGTACTATTACAATAATAGATACTAATCTGACCGTAAAAGTTTTGCGGGTGTCTGTCAGTACGTTTTAAATCGTCACAGATGTGACAAGTCTTTGAAATTATACAGTAGGAGTGGCTTAATGAGTTTCTTTTTGTCGAGAGACCTGCAAGTGAGAACAAGTTCCCAATTTCCAAAGAAAGTAACTTCTACGACGATAGGTGAAGACAAGGGTTAGTGTTTGTGTGTTCCCTGAATAAGGTATATTATTATATTGTATATTTATTGTTATTTTCGTTAACTGTATTGGTTATATTAGTTAATACATCGAAATCACTACTTTTTTCATTTTGATTTTATTGTTATACTTTTATTATAAAGATGGTTTGGTATTGTGCGCTTAAAATATGTTTATTTGGATTAATTTAAACCTCCCAACTGGTCGAACGTTGTGAGATATTATTGGTATTACGGCCGAAAATGTCGCTAACTGCGAGGGTAATTAACTTATGAAACAATGCATCCCAATATATAAATGTAAACGTAAGAAAAATACATTTAATTAGTTATACGTATGATCAGGTTGATTTTCAGTTTTGCTCTAATCGGATGTTATTATCATTAGAATAATTCTCGGGAAGTCTCGTTACAGCCATAGTTATAAGTGACGAACGACCGTGCAGAAGTAAGACCTATGGGGAATTTATAAACAACGTTGGACAAGAAGGACCGGTTGTCGACGTAACTTGAAACACAAGTCACCTTCTTTGATAGATTTTTTTAGGCAGAGTATTCATGATGAAATTTGGTTGAAGACAAAACGCGACAGACTTTCGAAACGTCGCCCTCTATATTTGTGTTTCTAAAACAGGCATTTGCTGTCCATTCAATGAAATTTCAACATGTTTCTCTTTCCTACACTTGAGAGAAGAAGTTTGAACGAAACGGTCTTCACGTAAGATGGGGCTGTCAACACATTGCTGGGGGCAAACTTTTAGAATCCAATAATCAGCGGAAATATTCCACACACGTGACCGGAAAGGTCGCCTTGTTAGTTTTTAGCTAGGGGGCCAACTCGTGTAATTAATTTACCAAGATGTTTGTTTGTTTGTGTGTAATTAAGCACAAAGCTACACAATGGGCTATCTGTTCTCTGCCCACCACGGGTATCGAAACCCGGATTCTAGCGTTGTAAGTCCACTGACATACCGCTGTGCCACTGGGGGG
>NW_013668632.1:47408-50677 GCF_000517525.1 Limulus polyphemus | reverse complement strand
ACTATAGCAATTTCTTATAATGCGCAAAAGAAACTACTTTTAATATTGTTAACAATTGGTTCATTCATTTTTTTTTACCATAAGAACTTCTTAAAGTGAACAGGAGATAGTTGGCTCTTGATGTTGCTAATAATTGGTTCATTTGATGACGATATTACAATACTGTTATATCATCATCATCATCATTGGTCCGCTGTATAATACCTAATAATAGATTTGGCCTAATGCCACAGTATTAATCACATACTGAAAATAGTTCAGATTAATAAATGGTGAGATAAAAGAACATACAAACCTCCAGGAACTGGTTCAGTTATTCTATTATTAATAGATCGGCTGATTATAGCGTGAGAAAATAAAGTCGACGATTGAAACTTTCAACAACTAGTTTGTTTATTCTATTATAGCTTTTTTTTCAATTGCTTGTGGGGGTAAGAATAAAGAGAATAATAACGATGTTTAAAATATAATATTATGAAGTCAAAGTAATTGTTTCGGGAACCATTCTCTGCTAATCTGCAGTTTGCTCATATCGAGAACTGCAACAGCTAAAAATCAACATCTGGAACACTTTAATCACAGCTATAATACATTAAAAAAATACTTGTGTGAAACACCACAAAGTAGAATTTCTAGTGGAACACCTATTAAATATATTACAGGTGTAACAACTAGCAAACGAATTACTACTGTAACAACTGGAGAAGGAATTACTACTGGAACATCTCGACTAAGAATTACAATTAAACAAGTAGAACACTTAAATAACGAACCACAACAAGAGCATCTAGAAAAGGACACGCACAAACAAAATAATTATAACTGGGAAATCTGTAAAAATGTATAACTAGAATACCTGGATAAAGAACTACAACTAAAACACCTAGATAAAGAACTACAACTAAAACACCTAGATAAAGAACTACAACTAAAACACCTAGATAAAGAACTACAACTAAAACACTTAGATAAAGAACTACAACTAAAACACCTAGATAAAGAACTACAACTAAAACACTTAGATAAAGAACTACAACTAAGACACCTGGATAAAGAACTACAACTAAAGCACTTAGATCAAGAACTACAACTAAAGCACTTAGATAAAGAACTACAACTAAACACTTAGATAAAGAACTACAACTAAAACACCTGGATAAAGAACTACAACTAAAACACCTAGATAAAGAACTACAACTAAAACACTTAGATAAAGAACTACAACTAAAACACCTGGATAAAGAACTACAACTAAAGCACTTAGATAAAGAACTACAACTAAAACACTTAGATAAATAACCACAACTAAAACAGGTTATTTAGCGAGGTGTTCTAGTTGTCGTTATTTATCTAGGTGCTTTAGTTTTTATGTAAGTGTTTTAGTTGTAGTTCTTTATCTAAGTGTTTTAGCTGTAGTTCTTTATCTAAGTGTTTTAGTTGTGGTTATTTATCTAAGTGTTTTAGTTGTAGTTCTTTATCTAAGTGTTTTAGTTGTAGTTCTTTATCTAAGTGTTTTAGTTGTGATTATTTATCTAAGTGTGTTAGTTGTAGTTCTTTATCTAAGTGTTTTAGTTGTAGTTCTTTATCTAAGTGTTTTAGTTGTAGTTCTTTATCTAAGTGTTTTAGTTGTAGTTATTTATCTAGATGTTTTAGTTGTAGTTCTTTATCTAAGTGTTTTAGTTGTAGTTATTTATCTAGATGTTTTAGTTGTAGTTATTTATCTAAGTGTTTTAGTTGTAGTTATTTATCTAGGTGTTTTAGTTGTAGTTCTTTATCTGAGACAACTAGAACACCTAGATAAATAACGACAACTAGAACACCTAGATAAATAACGACAACTAGAACACCTAGATAAATAACGACAACTAGAACACCTAGATAAATAACCACAACTACAACACCTAGATAAATAACGACAAAAAAACATTAGATAAAGAACTACAACTAAAACACTTACATAACAAACTACAACTAAAACACTTAGATAAATAACGACAACTAGAACACCTAGATAAATAACTACAACTAAAACACTTAGATAAATAACGACAACTAGAACACCTAGATAAATAACTACAACTAAAACACTTAGACAAATAACGACAACTAGAACACCTAGATAAATAACTACAACTAGAACACCTAGATAAATAACTACAACTAGAACACCTAGATAAATAACTACAACTAGAACACCTAGATAAAGAAAGTTACTATCAGTGTAATAATCAATGGTTTCCTAGACACTGGTAATCTTTCAATGCACAATTATTTGATATAAATATCTTAAAATAAAGCAATATACAATGAAAAAATTAACCTAGAGATTTTCAGGGAGTACAATCTGTATAGTGATTATCACAATTGGCTACTTCTGGTCACTTAATGTTAAGTTAAATGAATTTTTAAACCTTTCAAAGAAATATAGACATGCCTTATGATTAGCGTTAGTCTTTAACACTAATATTTATTTCACAAACCTATAAGATGACTTCGGAAAATGGTCTATCATAAAAGATTTTATGTTTAGAAAATAAATGGAAGAAAAGAGGCCGGGCCCGGCATGGCCAGGTGGTTAGGGCGCTCGTCCCACCAAACATGCTCGCAAACGTTATAATGTTACGATCAATCCCACTATTCGTTGGTAAAAGAGTAGCCCAAGAGTTGGCAGTGGGTGGTGATGACTAGCTGCCTTCCCTCTAGTCTTTCACTGCTAAATTAGGGACCGCTAGCGCAGATAGCCCTCGTGTAGCTTTGCTAACTTCTATGTTTTAATTATTCAGTATTTTGATCTTGTCAACGGACATGAACCAGGTTTATCTTCTGCTAACTTCTGTTAATTAATTATTCACTATTTTGACCTTGTCAACGGAAATGAACCAGGTTTATCTTCTGCTAACTTCTGTTAATTAATTATTCAGTATTTTGATCTTGTCAACGGACATGAATCAGGTTTATCTTCTGCTAACTTCTGTTAATTAATTATTCACTATTTTGACCTTGTCAACGGACATGAATCAGGTTTATCTTCTGCTAACTTCTGTTAATTAATTATTCAGTATTTTGATCTTGTCAACGGACATGAACCAGGTTTATCTTCTGCTAACTTGTGTTAATTAATTATTCAGTATTTTGATCTTGTCAACGGACATGAACCAGGTTTATCTTCTGCTAACTTCTGTTAATTAATTATTCAGTATTTTGATCTTGTCAACGGACATGAACCAGGTTTATCTTCTGCTAACTTCTGTTAATTAATTATTCAGTAT
>NW_013668632.1:45191-46607 GCF_000517525.1 Limulus polyphemus | reverse complement strand
TCTAGTCCCACTATTCGGTTTACAGTATACTCTCTTAGACTGCTGATTGGTTGCCGTCAGTGGTTCTAAATTAGGAATGGCTATATCCGAGTTATAGGATTTTCTGACCTTCCCGACAAGCCCGTATATCGCAATAGGTGCCTTTCAGATTGAAAACACCAATAGTTTGAAATTATAAAGAAAAATATTAATTGTTTGTTTGTTTTTGAATTTCGCTCAAAGCTACACGAGGGCTATCTGCGCTACCCGTCCCTAATTTAGCAGTGTAAGACTAGAGGGAAGGCAGCTAGTCGTCACCACCCACCGCCAACTCTTGGGCTACTCTTTTACCAACGAATAGTGGGATTGATCGTCACATTATAACGCCCCCACGGCTGAAAGGGCGAGCATGTTTGGTGTGACGGAGATTCGAACCCGCGACCCTCAGATTGCGAGTCGAGCGCACTAACCACCTGGCCATGCCGTGCCAAAAATATTAATCATTTGATATTTTACCTCCGGATCTTTTTTTTTTTAATCTTATCATTTGTTTAGAAAGAGATAAATACAATTTGGGTTAATTCCAGTAGCAAGGAAAAGATGTCCCGGGATGCACCATCGTTGACGAGTTAGTAAACTGCGTTATACTTACTTTTAAAACAAGAATAAAAAATGTCAATTTTATTCTAAGTTATTATTTTTTTCCAAGGACCAATTACCAACACTGTTTGAAATATGTGCCATTTCTTTTTATTTCTTCTCCAGTCAACAGTCACCACTGTATCGAAAACATGTGATCCCGAGATAGCTATTTCAAATAAACTGTTTGGAACCATAAATTTATCTTAGATGGCGCTTTTTGTTCTCCGTTCATAGAAAGTATTCCTTCAAGTTCGCAGGAGCGCAATTTAAGACTCGCAAATATGTTTGTCGACCGCAGTTTCTCTTTAAGATAAATGATAACACTACTGAAGCTCTACGGATGTTACATTTGGTTTTGCGTGTTTTTTCTGCGGTAGTAAAATTTGTAATAAATGCGTCTTGGCAGACAGGGGAAACGCGTCGGACGCAAGACGGCGAAAGTCATCAATATGACCGAAATGCTTTGCTACGTCACTCAAAAGAGGAGTACAAGTATGATGGCGTACCCTGGGCGCTAAAAGAGAAGTACAAGTATGATGGCGTATCCTGGGCGCTAAAAGAGAAGTACAAATATCATGGCGTACCCTGGACGCTAAAAGAGGAGTACAAGTATGATGGCGTACCCTGGGCGCTAAAAGAGGAGTACAAGTATGATGGCGTATCCTGGGCGCTAAAAGAGGAGTACAAATATGATGGCGTACCCTGGGCGCTAAAAGAGGAGTACAAGTATGATGGCGTACCCTGGACGCTAAAAAGAGGAGTACAAGTATGATGGCGTACCCTGGACGCTAAAAA
>NW_013668632.1:36711-44264 GCF_000517525.1 Limulus polyphemus | reverse complement strand
AAAAAGAGGAGTACAAGTATGATGGCGTACCCTGGACGCTAAAAAGAGGAGTACAAGTATGATGGCGTACCCTGGACGCTAAAAAGAGGAGCACAAGTGTGATGGCGTACCCTGGGCGCTAAAAAGAGGAGTACAAAATTGATGGCGTACCCTGGGCGCTAAAAGAGAAGTACAAGTGTGATGGCGTACCCTGGACGCTAAAAAGAGAAGTACAAGTATGATGGCGTACCCTGGGCGCTAAAAGAGGAGTACAAGTATGATGGCGTACCCTGGGCGCTAAAAGAGGAGTACGAATATGATGGCGTACCCTGGGCGCTAAAAAGAGGAGCACAAGTATGATGGTGTACCCTGGGTGCTAAAAGAGAAGTACAAATATGATGGCGTACCCTGGACGCTAAAAAGAGGAGTACAAGTATGATGGCGTACCTTGGGCGCTAAATTGCCTTTTCACAGCTCTGTATTCTGGTGCAATAAAATTTTTATTTTCTTGTTAGGGTCCAAATAAGGAAGAAATGAAAATAAATTTAGGGATTCGTTAACTGTCGCAAACTTCAATATAAAATTCATGGCATTTCTAAAAGAAAGATATCATTAGACAGATTAATGCGTAACTTTTGGTTTTTGAAGTAAATTTAATCACTCATTAACTTTTAAGTGAAAAATTATATTACAAATACCCTAAGTGATATACCACACGTAATGTTAAAATAACCATAGAGGTTTCAGGAAAACAAGTGTGTTACGAATACGAAAACATTAGCAGCTGTGACAATGTCGTAGTGAACGGTCTTTATACTCCTCTTGAAAAGTTACAACTGGGCACTGATGAATTCACATAAAATTAAGGTATCCGATTTTATTGGTGATTAGCATTTTTCTTAAGATTCACCTTATGCTTATTCTTATTATTGTGATATAAATTCTGGAGACCAAGTAAAGCAGTAATGGAGTTTCTAGGCTGACCGATAGGTAGCATTCTTTAGATAAATAAAACATCATTGTTCTATGACAAACGGTTGTACCAGGTTTAGTAAACAGTGAAACCCGTCTTTCTGTCCATTTGTCTATCTCTTTTTCTTCTTGCATTTCTGTCAGTCTTACTGACCATTTTCCTCATTCTCTGTTTTTTCCATCAGTCTTTCTGTCTGTCTCTATGGACATCTGTTTCTCACCTCCTATTTCATCCATTTGTATTTCATGTCTTTGTGTCTCTCTGGCAGTCGATCTGTTTGGATCTCCTTTCGTCTCTTCCTGTTCACTTGTTTTATGTCATTCATCCTGTTTTTATTCCACTCATCTGTCTCTATGGACATCTGTTTCTCACCTCCTATTTCATCCATTTGTATTTCATGTCTTTGTGTCTCTCTGGCAGTCGATCTGTTTGGATCTCCTTTCGTCTCTTCCTGTTCACTTGTTTTATGTCATTCATCTTGTTTTTATTCCACTCATCTGGCTCTATGCATCCTTATTTCTTCTTGTATTTCTATCCGTTTATGTCTTGCGTCTCTTTTTATACCTCTGTAAGTTTGTGTTGACGTTCCTCTGTCTACCTACACTTGTTCATTTATCTGTCTTCTGTCTTTCGGGATAGAAAGAGAAGGTGTTCATTTATCTGTCTAACATACAAGTCTATAGGTTAAACTTTACAACATACAAGTTTTTAGGTTAAACTTTACAACATACAACTCTATAAGTTAAACTTTACAGCATACAAGTCCATAGGTTAAACTTTACAACATACATGTCTATAGGTTCATCTTTACAGCATACAAGTCCATAGGTTCATCTTTACAGCATACAAGTCTATAGGTTAAACTTTACAACATACAAGTCTATAGGTTAGACTTAACAGCATACAAGTCTATAGGTTAAACTTTACAGCATACAAGTCTATAGGTTAAATTTTACAACAAACAAGTTTATAGGTCAAACTTTACAGCATACATGTCTGTAGATTCAACTTTACAGCATACAAGTCTATAGGTTAAACTTTACAGCATACAAGTCTATAGGTTCAACTTTACAGTATACAAGTCTATAGGTTCAACTTCACAGGTATGATACAATAAATAATAATTCACGAGGGAAGAGAAAGTGTAAAGTAATTATGTAATAGTTATGTTGAAGGTTTTAGACGTTGATCGTATTTTGATGTCTAGGTTGTCTACACATAAGCAGTAAGTGGCATGTAAAAAATATATTTGAACAAATTATTTTTCTGGAGTGTGATTAGTCATTTTTAGTGTTTGTCTTCTTTTGTAAACAAACTACTTGATATTTGCTGGTAAGATAAGAACTCAGAAATAACTCATAAAATTAAAGCTATTTTATTATTCATGTTTAAGACAAATGAAGGTAGATATTTTTAGTAATGACGTCATATGTGCGCAAATGATATGCTCACCTTCAATAAAGAGTCGCTCAATAGTGGATTGAGCACGTATATAGCAGCACGTGTTGTTTGCCGCCTTTTAGAGAACGCGCTAACTCCTACTGACTGAGAGAAGTTCGGCGTGAGCTAGTGCACTTTTGTTAGTCGCATCAGAGTAAACTGCATTTCACTTTATTTTTAAAGACAGGAGACAAGTTTCTTTTTGTTTGTTTGTTTAATTTTGATTGACGAAAATTTAAATTCTAACCGCAAAGTTTTAAAAACGGTGTCATATGCAGTATGAACAACTAAATACGACAGTTTTTATGTCTCTGATTCACTCAACGAAGTTCGAGAGAGTCGGAAAATAAATGCATATAAACAAATAAGAAAACAAACGCTGCTTTGTGTGTTGCATATGGTCGTGCTTCACCGGCCCGAAGGAAAAAGAAAATTCCGCTGACGCGTCTTCATAACGTATGAGTGGATGAGCAGGCGGCACAGTCTTAATCCGCCGGACTTGCATCATTTTCCACCGGTAAGAGAGAAGCGACTTTGGCGTTCCTGTACGTTTAAGCCTACCTGTGGCTTATTACTACAGGTAAGTGTGATGACTATCTAGACTATCTCTCATCAAATTTATTATTTTTATATGCATAAAGTTCATTTATTTTGTCTTTCTGTCCATCTGTATCCCTCTCTCTTTCCTTTACAGCATACAAGTCTATATGTTCATCTTTACAACATACAAGTCTATATGTTCATCTTTACAACATACAAGTCTATAGGTTAAACTTTACTTGAACCTATAGACTTGTATGCTGTAAAGTTGAATCTATAGACTTGTATGTTGTAAAGTTGAACCTGTAGACTTGTATTCTGTTACGTAACGCACCTTTAAACCTACTATCTTGCATATAATATTGTATAGTCACATCTATAAACACACATACTGCCTTCCAGTTAATGATGTCACAAGGGAACCCCTGTATATTTGTCGTGTCGTAACGCAATGCGAATTTGAAATGTTGTAATGTACTGTAAAATTCAACACAAAATCTTAGGTGTTTTAAACCAACGTTATATCCGTTCTAACTAGTTTTCCTTCAACACATGAACAGTAAATTTCTCAGTTGTGAGCTAAGTAAACGTGATGTTATATGTAAAACATCACGTGCAACCATCGTACATGGTTCTCTCGGTCACGTGCAGCATGTTCTATATGTAGCATCATGTGCATTCCACGTGTGGTTATTCCTCATGTTCTACGCCGGTCACTTTGAGTTTCTCTCTCCCCCTGTGTCTAGCCACGTGTGTATACACTCTCTGTCCTGTCACTCAGCGGTAATTGATGAATGTTTGACTCTCCTCGGTGAATATTTTTATCTATATATTATCTGTTCATAAGCCTAATATCTGACAAATCGAATTAAGATCTTTCGATAGTCTTAGACGATCGAACGTAAATATCGTCTGCTTTAAAAAACCTGATAATTTGAGTTGGACGTGGCCTAGTGATTAGCGTTATCAGACTGTGAATCCGAGAATTCATTGTTCGTGACCCATTGCCGAAAAAACTATAAGAGTAACAGTCAAATCCTACTATTCGGTCAGACAAGAGTAGCCCAAAAATTGACGATGGATTACCTGCATTCCCTCTAGTCCATCATTTCAAAATTAGGAACGGCTATATTGTATTTTATATCGAAATGCGATCACTATTTGTCAATTACTGATTTGTGAAAAAATGATAAAAATACATAATACTCAGCACTTGACATATTGCGTTTTTTTTCTTCTTCCTGGAGATCAAGAAGGCTTTCTAAAGAGGTTTCTCACGGTCAATATATTGATAACCTAAGTGACTAAACGTGAGGTAGTCGCATCACGTAAGCCTAATATGAAGTTTAATCAATCTTCTACTTTCCGGCACTTTTTTTTATTACCCGTCCCTCATAGATCACCCGCCCCCAGATCTTTGATAAATGGGCAGGATTACTGCCAAATATTGTAAATTCTCCTTATCAAATTTCCGTTATGACTTTTCACGAGTTTTTTTTTTTTTGTTGTTGTTCTAGATCCCAGTGAGTCATTGATATTTTTGTGTGGAAATAACAATATATTTCTTCCACGTTCTTATTATTTGGTGTGGTTAATACGATTATCGGGCGTTATTCGTCTCAGCTTGTACTTTCCGAAGATGATTTTAAGTAGAGAAGCGGTAATAGAAAAAAAAAATACCCCAATTCCTGAAGCTCTGTCTTGTAAGTTGTTAAAAAAATTTCTGTGAATAAAATGAGTTGATTAAACGAAATCTTTCATGCTGATAGCCCGCCAGAACCCGGGTTTCGATACCCGAGGTGGGCAGAGCAAAGATAGCCCGTTGTGTAGCTTTGTGCTTAACTACAAACAAACCGTACTGATAAATTAATGTGATTTAATCACAGTTACGGTTTTTTTCTTTTCTCTTACATGTTAGATTTCCCACAGGTATAGTTATGGAGGACCTTTCGTGAAAATCCGCCTGTGAGGTTTATTTGTATGTTTGTTTCAGACTTTCGCGCACGACCGTTTCTAATTTCTTACTAATAACACAAGAGGGTATTTATATTTTGTATTTATGGCACAACTACTAAGGCTGATTGCTACTTTTCCTAATATTGAACTACTGACCAGAGGAAAGGCAGGCAGTCAACAGTATAATAACACTCACTACTCCCGCCAAGAGATCAGTTATCACTCTTATAACGCACATACAACTTAAAGAACGAATAATATTATGTGGTATCTTACAGACTCGAACCAGGCTCATTAGCTCCGAAATCCAGAGCTTTACAAAAGGGCCAACCCGCGCCCTAAACTAGATGGAAGGTGCCTAGTCAGCAGCACCCTCCGCCAACTCCTGGGATGATATTTCCAAATCAAATAGTTGGACTTGACTGTCATATTATAACAAAGAGCGGGGAGTGTGTGTTTTTTCTGCAATGGGACGCGAACCACGAATGCTTGGATTTACAGCCCGGACTCGTTAATAAGTAGGCCACACTTGACCCATGTCATCACCTCTGCTGAGTCTAAAAGACGCGCCACGCATTGCTAAGTGATAAATTGAATAACAAACTTCGCAAATCACTTGTACTGTTGTATACACTACTATTTCTTATGTTGTTTAATGTTTAATGTATATTTTGTAACCACTGCATGCATATCTTAGATATAAATGATCGTTCGTGGTTCAGTAGAAAGCTTGAGGGCTTATAACTCTCGGGGGTTCTATAGCCCCACAGTGTAGCCTTGCACTGAAAAGCAAAATTTATCGCGGAAAAAAAAATACTGGAATAAAAATAATAAATTAATTTTAATAATACCAGTAGTCCTCGGGAGATTCTCCAGAATGATCACGTTAAAGTAACAAAATGAAAGTGAACCTTTTACTCGTTGAATTGTCCGTAATAGGCCTAACACCAGGTAGAAAATTGTTGTTTCTTCTTCTGTGATCGAGCTTCGTAACCACGTGCCAACCGCGAGGACAGGCCCGACATGGCCAGGTGGTTAGGGCACTCGACTCGCAATCTGAGTGTTGCGGGTTCGAATCCCCGTCACACCAAACATGCTCGCCCTTTCAGCCGTGGGGGCGTTATAATGTGACGGTTAATCCCACTATTCGTTGGTAAAAGAGTAGCCCAAGAGTTGGCGGTGGGTGGTGACGACTAGCTGCCTTCCCTCTATACAATGGTGATATATACAATGTCAATTCGCGTTCTTATCTAACACCACCTTTAAAAGGTTTTAATTAGTCATCCAAGTTTATACACTTGTTAACAACAGAACGACTTTATAAAACCCCACCTTTAAAAGGTTTTAATTAGTCATCTCTGTTTATACACTTGTTAACAACAGAACGACTTTATAAAACCCCACCTTTAAAAGGTTTTAATTAGTCATCTCTGTTTATACACTTGTTAACAACAGAACGACTTTACAAAACCCCATCTTTAAAAGGTTTTAATTAATCATCTCTGTTTATACACTTGTTAACAACAGAACAACTTTATAAAACCCCTCCTTTAAAAGATTTTAATTAGTCATCTCTGTTTATACACTTGTTAACAACAGAACGACTTTTAAAACCCCTCCTTCAAAAGGTTTTAATTAGTCATCTCTGTTTATACACTTGTTAACAACAGAACGACTTCATAAAACACCACCTTTAAAAGGTTTTAATTAGTAATTTCTGTTTATACACTTGTTAACAACAGAACGACTTTATAAAACCCCTCCTTCAAAAGTCTGAATTCCTCATCCAAGTTGTTGCACTTGTTAACATAACTCCATAAAACATTGAATTTGTAAACAAATTTTTTTATTCGAAACTCAAAGAAAAACGTGTTCAAACATGTTTAATACACATGCATTTTTCTTAAAATATAAAAAAAAATGTTTCGTTGACATTAACATACTTTGAAAATTGACTTGTAAAAGTCATCCTGATGCAATAGCGTTACATGAAAGTTACGATTTACAGATTTTACAGTGGAAAAAAAAAAGAAGTTACATCTTAACCAGTGATATAGTGCTAAGTTTATAGTGTTGGAGCCGTGCCAGAAGTTGTCAGACGTGTGACGTCACCATGAAACTAATTTAAATTTTTTTGAGTTTATTTTAGATAAAAGAATTTATATTCAACATTCACAATTTGAGACTACTTACATTAGAGCCTAATTAAATACGTATACAATAGCGAGAGAAATCGTGCATCTGAACATACTTTGAATTAAGCAACTGTGTACCAAATAAAAATCACTAACATTAAAACACGTTTTTAACTCGCATATCATATTAATTTACTATCTTTCTAACAGCATTATAATATTAAGAACTTTGATTTTTATAATATCTTGCGAACCTTCTATCTTACCAACACGAATAGGTAGAAACAAGTGATATTGGGTTAAGTGTTTGGTTATGAAAGACACTTAATTTCAGGTTTAAACTGAATAACCTTTTATATATATGTTTTTAGTGTCGGGACTCAGCTCCAATTTCAGGTGCTGGAGCAATGATAAATAAGCTAGTTACCTTTCATAATGCACACTTGATAAATCAACTAGCTACCTTTCATAATGCACACTTGATAAATCAACTAGCTACCTTTCATAATGCACACTTGATAAATCAACTA
>NW_013668632.1:29961-35818 GCF_000517525.1 Limulus polyphemus | reverse complement strand
TTTTACTTGTTGTTAAACAAATGTTTAAACAACTCTATTCAATTATGTACCAGCTGGCCAGTGTTGGATAACAATAAGAAGAATTAAATTGTGGCGGAATGCTACAAGATCTTCAAATAACTATAGAATGATAGGTTTCTTTTTTGTGAGTGTATAACACTTAAATACACCATTTGATTCATTTTATGTTTTGGCCTGCTACAATACTCAGTGCAAAGACCTGACCAAATACGTAAAAAACAACAACCAAAAACCAGCATTAACTATTGGAATTACTTGTAATACTTGACAGTATTTTTACTTACACGATTCTGTTGACTCTTAGGTTATTAGGGATCCAGTAACCATAACGGATCTTTTCCCTACAAACAATTTGGAACATAAGTAGCTTAAAAAATGAGTTTAAATACTGATCCAATTAATAATTCCAGAGCACGCAGGCTGAGCAGAGAAAAAGTTAGCATTAGAAAATAAATCCGATAATCCGAGCGCCATCTACCCTTGTTCAAGGAAAGTCCGCTTTCCGAAAGATCTCTGGTTAACGGATTTCTAGGGTTAAGTTCTGACAGTCTTTACTTCTGGAAAAATTCATTTTTGAAACATAATTTTTGATGACTTCAATTAGTTGAAATTCTATGCATAAATTAAGAAGAAAAAAAAAGGTTTTTCCTTTTTTGTTGGTTTGTTGTTATAATTTGTAATGGCGGGTAATAACAATGTATTCCAGGTGGCGCTAAAACATTAGTTCCTTTTCTGGGAGATTTGTATGAGTAGTAACAAATTACGTTTCTTAAGACGGTAATATAAACGTCTTAAACAGGACGTAACTAAAATTTATAGAAAAGATACAGACTTTTCCTGGGGTCAATAATGTGTTCTATATATCAGCAGCTTTTAAGCAGGAAGTTATATGACAGTTTTATGGTCAGTGACGACTAGTCAGTAACTTAGAATTACTAACCAACTAGCATCAGCTGCTCACACTGCTACTCTCAACCGAAACACCGCAGCAAACAGTTTTTAACAACATATCACGACTCGAAACGCTAACTAACAGGCCACGATCTACATATCTTCACTCAACATACATCTTTAACCAAACACATTATACGGCTCTCAGATGTATAATCAGAAAAAATATCCACTGGCTGAAAACTACTTTAGTGAAGTAATCCACTGTTTCAAAACTACTTTAGTGAAGTAATCCAGTGTTTCAAAACTACTTTAGTGAAGTAATCCACTGTTTCAAAACTACTTTAGTGAAGTAATCCACTGTTTCAAAACTACTTTAGTGAAGTAATCCACTGTTTCAAAACTACTTTAGTGAAGTAATCCAGTGTTTCAGATTTATTAATGAAGAAACACTTTAAGTCAGTTGACTGTTATAATTAGAAACGAAAAAAAAATCGGTAAATGAGAATGCAGTCTTAATATTTGTCGACAGCCCCCAATGATTTATAATAGAGTTTATAAAACATTTTATTTACAGAGAATTAGTACAGTTAAGACAGTTTAAAATGTTAGAGTTGTTTGAGTTTTTAACTGCATAAAAGCATTATTTATATTTGATTTTATGTCACAGCTAATAGGGTAATTAATATTATGCTGTTAGCCTTTCAGATTTCAGAGAAAATATTGCAAAATGTACAACAATTAATTAGAAAGGCTTCGGAAAGATTACGACGGTATTTCCCTTGTCGCTATTGATACTCTATTACACTTTGCTTAATTACCTAGACAATATTCGACTAAACAGTGGTTATTAATGTTTTAGTGGACATATTATTAGTCTTTATGTGTATTGTACTTTGTAATGTATAACTATTTAATTTATTTTGCTATTTTCTTTTAATGCCCTTTGAACTTTGAATGCTGTTATGAGTATTCTTATAAACAGGGATAATTTGGAAAACATTTTGGTTATATATTTTTGAGAGTAGAACAGTAAAATAGAAGACAACACCACTATTAACACTCTATTGCAGAACATTGATTTAGAAAACAAAACCGTTATTAATACCATTATACATAACAGTGATTTAAAAGACAACAGAACTTTCAATACCGTACCATACAACAATGATTTATATTATAACACCTTTATCAATACCGTACTATACAACAATGATTTATATTATAACACCTTTATCAATACCGTACTATACAACACAAATTGTGGGACGCAGCCCCAAGGGAAGCGCCAGGAGTTAGTAAGGAGTCTTCGCCTCGGTCTTATAATCTCAAAAATTTAAACATTGATACAAATCCAAAATTTACTTATGGATTTGGAAATTGTAATCTAAACCTTCAAGATCGATTTTATATGAAACATATCCGGTTTTGTGATAAAAGAAATATTTTGAGGGATTATTTGGAACTTACTGAAAACCCAGTTGGTCGTTTCGTTGACTCCAAGTCTCATAACCATCGTCGCATGACTGAAGTTGTAATAAAAGATTTTTCCCTCGGATTAGCATTTAGCGTGCGTGTCGTTTCTAAAGGCACAGTTAATTGTGCGAGTTAGGCACTCTAGTTTGATTTTTTTTTGTCTTCTAGCCAAAAAATCATCTAAAAAAATGTGTTTTTTTGGGGGGAGGGAGTCGTTACAACTTTAAAGACTTAAGACAAAAAGTGCGAACGCCATATTTTTAGGTTTTTACATATTAGAAGATCCCCGTTACACCAAACATACTCGCCCTTTCGTTGGTAAAAGAGTAGCCCAAGAGTTGGCGGTGAGTGGTGAAGACTAGCTGCCTTCCCTCTAGTCTTACACTGCTAAATTAGGGACGGCTAGTGCACATAGCCCTCGTGTAGCTTTGCGAGAAATTCCAAACAAACAAACAAACAAACCATATTAGAATAATTAAGTTCGTGTATGTCAGAATGTTTCTTAAGTTCGTGTATGTCAGAGTGTTTCTTAAGTTCGTGTATGTCAGAGTGTTTCTTAAGTTCGTGTATGTCAGTGTTTCTTAAGTTCATATATGTTAGAGTGTTTCTTAAATTCATGTATGTCAGAGTGTTTCTTAAGTTCGTGTATGTTACAGTATTACTTAAGTTCGTGTATGTCAGAGTGTTACTTAAGTTCGTGTATGTCAATGTTTCTTAAGTTCGTGTATGTTAGTGTTTCTTAAGTTCGTGTATGTCAGAGTGTTTCTTAAGTTCGTGTATGTCAGAGTGTTTCTTAAGTTCGTGTATGTTAGAGTGTTTCTTATTTTTAAAGTTTTGATTTACAATACTCTACCCCCCTTCATTTTGTTCCAATATAATAATAAGTAATGCACACCAAATTTCATCCATGTTAGATATATTTTAGGAGTTGCTCAAGTTAGTTAAAATGTTACCTTGTAGTTCGCGTTATATCTACATATTCTAAACATTCTAGAATGCTCCAGAGTATTCTAAATAATTCTGGAAGGCTGTAGCATATTATTATGGAATATTCTAGTACATTCTGGAATATTGTAGCATATATTCTGGAGCATGATTTAAAACATAACACCTCCATTATTCAGAATGTTCAAAAAACACTCCATATATATATATAAATAATCACTTCCACCACTTCTGGAATATTCTGTGCCGTATCTCAGAACTTTTCCCGGAATGTGTTTTCAAAGATTGTACGGTGCTTTCCTCTGTTCCATATATTATAATTTTCAATCAATTCCAGCAATCTTGGGAATACGTGGATCAGTTCAGTTATGAAACTGTACCTGACCAAGACGAAGTAAAGGACAGTGTTATTGAGTTTGCTACAAGATAACTTCAGGCCAACCAACTTAGAGACGATTATCGAGTGCTTCTTGAACTATCTTGTTTGTTTGAAATTAAGCACAAAGCTACACCTTGGGCTATCTGTGCTCTTCCCACCACGGGTTTCGAAACCCGGTTTCTAGCGTTGTAAGTCCGCAGACATACCGCTGTGTCACTGGGAGGGATCATTTTTTAACTAGCCATAACCTTTCTTGGTAGCATCTGTATAACATCTGACAGTTCAAAGTCATTAGCCGTGAGGAAAGAAGGCTCCATCACATCTGTTGTATCTCAATGAGAAACTCATTGGTTTGCCATTCTTTGATCCAGCTGTATCCACATAGACAAAACCAGCAATGGTTAAGGCACTAAATGAGAAGGAAAGCACATCCTGCTGAATATCAGGAAGTCTAAAGACGTTTCAATTAAAGATTTCATCACAAAGAACACAACAGACTTTTTCCATCTAGATTTCTGAATTATGACCCGAGTCGTGGGAGATCATAGAGAACTACAGTGAGGCACTACAGACAGTCCAACACTTGAATGTGGTAAATGGCAATGCTGAAAGGGTTGTGGCCCTTATGGAGGAGTATATTATCATCATAACAAAGAAAGAAGAATGTAAACTGTTCCTCCTTCAAGTTGGGCAGGATAACAGAAGACGCTTTCCTAACAAAAAAAGTGACTAACCACACCAAAATCACATAATTATGTAATTATGCTATCTTACATGCAATAAAATAATAATATACTTTAAATAAATTACTTATAACACATAACAAATATGTTTTTATATCACATAGTCCATACACTACCAAGTCCCTTCAGTATAGAACGTCAACCTCATTGGGCAACCTCTAAATATTGTCCAAAATGGATGACGTTTGACATTTGTTTGTTTGTTTTTAATTATGCATAAAGCTACACAAGGGCTCTCTGTGCTCTGCCCGCCACGGGTATCGAAACCCGGTTTCTAGCGTTGTAAGTCCGCAGACATACCGATGTGCCACTGGGGGGGGGGGGGCGTTTGACATTTAATGTTTGTTTGCTTTTTGTAGATTGAAACAAAATTTGGGCTGAAAGCTTTAGGATTTTTTATCTGAAATTTTCCTGCAAATAAAGACCACACTAATGCGTATTTCATAGATTTTGATCTATGATTTTGATTTTTTGTACAGAACATTATGAGAAAGGCTTTGTAAAGAATAAAATATTATCAAATAAGATATGTGATCAAAATCTTAGTTCTGTTGTCCATGAAAAATATTCTCAAGGATTTAATTTTGAAACGTAATTTTTATCTCTTAAAAACTAACTTTTTTTCGTTTTTATTTTTTGGGTACTCGTTCTTCGCGTGGTGGTGGATTGGAATTGTGTGTGTTTATAATGAGGTCACTGATCATAAATAAATGGAAATCATGAAAAGAATTACCTTTCTAATCTGCTGAAGAAGGATAACATTTCTGTATAATCATAACCCCGAATATCCCTTTCTTAGTTCCCCGAAAGGGGACCAAAGGCCGCCAGGAGTGGTCATCCGTTTTAACCTCTCTCTCACAACTATACTGTAGTGTGTTGTCAGTCAGTCAGTAGACATTAAAGTGACGTCACATAAGGGACGATTAACGTTGCAACTTGTCCTGCCGTAACGTCAGTAAAACGTGCGCATGCCATAAATCACGAGAAGAATTATGCAATCTGTAGGCTACAACGCAGCATGATACATGAACTTCAAAAGTAAGAAATAAAGATATTTGTTACTCTTAATTTTGGTTTGATTTACTGGTTCAAAGACTATTTTGGATATTGTATCATCTGTGTATATTACCCCTCACTTTCATACAGCCAAGACGTTTTAAGCTCAGACCACAATGATTCGCACGTAGTATATGGTGTGATAAGTGTAAACCTGCACATGTTTAGCCAGCTGTTCCACCTTCAGGGACTGTGATTAATCATTGTGGGTCTAACCAGATGAGTCACGTGTCAGAAAGTACTTGATCTTCACTTTCATCCTCTTTTTTTTCAGCTGTTCTCTCAGGTGTATTTCATTTATCAGTTTCTGATTATCAGATATTTTGTGTATTTATGTAGCCATAAA
>NW_013668632.1:24406-29008 GCF_000517525.1 Limulus polyphemus | reverse complement strand
TGCTAAATTAGGGGCGGCTAGCGCAAATAGCCCTCGTGTAGCTTTGCGCGAAATCCAAAACAAACAAAGCTTTCTTCCGATATGTTATGACATTACATACTCTTTGTTTTACCTGTATATAAATTTGTATATTATTTTTAGTTCTAACGTACGTAGTTAGCTTATCTTGAACGGCAAGTTTCGTGCTTTTAACATAGTGCTCAAGTCTTCAAAGTCGCGTCTCAGACAGCTATAACAGAGTCGCAAGTTTTTCCTATTCAATTTCTGTGACATTTCCATTTCGAAACAGACGATTTCTTCTGCTTATTCCATGTGTAAGAAAACTGACGAGTGCCACTCTACCCCATTACTCAAGTGGACTATAAACTGCCAGATTGTGTAAAACAAACAAGGTGTGTATTTTTGTAAGATTGTTCAACCACACGCTTGGAAGGTTTGTATTCGAGGAATGTAAAGTGTAAGTTATCACAGCCCTCCTACACTGATTCCGAGCTTCTGCTGTAGTCTGTAGAGATAAAAAGGCAAGAATAAGCATGCCTAAAAACATATGTGTATAGATGTTACTTTTCTCATATTCCTCCCTATGGTTGTGGATTAAACGTGTAGTTAAATAATTAACATACGTAAAAAAAATGATTATGTAAAAATGACACGTCGCTGACGTTAAATTTTTATGTTTTGTTAAAAGCAACTTCCCAAACGTTCAAATGTAGCCTCAGACAGACATGGTTTAACTTTAACATTTTAGGCCATCGTCACGCTTAGACTGCTCCTAACTTATAAACGTTCCTTACACACACAAAAAATGGGATAGGCCTGTAGCGTTAAATATGAAATTCTAACCCAGTTAATTGTAGTAAACAGGAACACTTTTTATTACAAGTTGTCGTGGAAAAAAGTATTCTAATATTTATAAATATCTTTAAGCCTGTAGTTGTTTGTGTTTCTAAGATCAAGAATAACATTAACCCTAATTATGACATCAACATTTAATAGGCTTTATTACAGGTGAAACGATTAGTAAGTTTTGCTTTTCGAGTTTTTAACTACATACACACATATATAAATATAAAGTCAAATTTCAGTACACGTGGAAACTGAACATTTATTTACCAGTTATAATGATGCACGTAGCTTATTTCTTTACTTTATTTAAAACGCCCTTGTTTCGTTGTCTTCAGCGATATTCAGGTGTTTGTCCAGTAAACCCGTACACGGTTAGTACCGATACACACCATGTTCTGCACAGAGTAATGTCAACAAAGTACAAACAGTGACTGTTGTACACACTTGTGACAAGCGTAACTGTGTAAACTCTGTTGTTATTACATCATTTTAGACTCATTTCTTCAGTTATTGCCGTTACAACATTACACCGTCAACTTTCGAGAACAATTCCACAAACTCTCTTTGGAAGTTGTTGAGCAATCGGCTGGTCTTTTAAATGTCAGCTACAAATAGATTACTTATTTGTGATAAAACGCTAGATGTCGCGATCATATTTCTATTTAAGTTTTTCAAATAAATAGGAGATTAGGCTTAGAGTTAATACTTGTTTTTAAATAAAAACGATAGTGTTTAATGATAATAGAAATAATTACGAACATGTTTCGAAAAACCTAACATATGTACTTGTGTAGTAGTTTTTGTGATTTAAAATTTCCATTCAGTTTTATATTGGAGGATTGTTGCTTCACGATTCTCTGTTAAAGCTAAATATTAAGTTAGTAAGTTTTGTGGTTTCGTAGTTTGTGAATATATTTGTAGTATTTGATTTTAAATGAGTAAATGCGTCAAGAACAAAATATAGACATTTATTTATTTTTTAAATAACCTGGTAATTGGATTACCTTTTGTGGCATGTAGTTAACGTAGCGAAACCTTTCCATAACTTAAAATATAAATGTATTTTTAATTAATTTTTTGTTTGTTTGTTTTGAATTTCGCGCAAAGCTACACGAGGGCTATCTGCGCTAGCCGTCCCTAATTTAGCAGTGTAAGACTGGAGGGAAGGCAGCTAGTCATCACCATCCACCGCCAACTCTAGGGCTACTCTTTTACCAACGAATAGTGGGATTGACCGTCATGTTATAACGCCCCCACGGCTGAAAGGGCGAGCATGTTTGGTGGGACGGGGATTCGAACCCGCGACCCTCAAATTGCGAGCCGAGCGCCCTTAATTTTAATTCATATAGTTGTTCAAAATCTTAGTACAGTTTTTTAATCCAAGAATTCTCGTACACCAGGCAAGTGCTCTCCTAATCAAGCTAAATAATTTACCAGCTAGTAGCTGTTAGTCAAGCACTTTTTAATAATCCAGACTACCACTAAGTCATTCGCTTTTGTTTTAATAAAGTGTTTTCTTTATTTCAAAGAGAAACATTTGTGTCACTTTCTTTCCTCATGCTCTGAATACCAGTAACCCCCTCTTTTTACAGACTTAATGCTTACTTGCCGTTCAGTTTCCTTGAAAAGACCACATACAAACACATCCCGTCAATCTGCCACATACTTCTATACAAGTGATGAAATTTTTATTTCTAAAAATATACACTAGAATTAGAATTTTCACCCTGAACGCACCTTATGCGCACCTAAGCTAAACGGCCGGGTAAGAGAACCCTACAGGATTCACGTTTAGTAGTCTATAATTACTGAATCATTCCAACAGCTCCTGCAACAACAGGAGCTTTGTTAAATTGAATAATGATAACTCCAGACCAAGAGGTCGGCAGCCCGGCACGCTAACTAGGAGGCTACGCTTGGCCCACGTTCACAAACAACTTTCCACAGAATATCCTCTTCAGTTAAAAAAAAACGAGCTCGAGGTGCATTACTTTAATGGAAATTGAAAGAAACAGCGGCGAAGACAAGCTAATATTAATCGATATAGTTTCAAATGTTCAAATTGCAGACAGTTGCAACTCCTGAAATATAATTAGCATTATCATAAAAATCAGACCAATACATTTGGATTTCATTGTTTTGGCAATTATCGAATTAATTCAGGTTATGTATAAATCATTAAAAATACAACATTAATTTTCATTCAAAAGTTTTACTGTCATTGCTGTTATTAAAAAACAACAAGCTGTTGAGATAATTGAAAGTACTAAACCGCTACGACATATGTAACGCCATCTCTTGCTAGCATTGTAAAGGAATACACTTAAACATTTTAAATGTAGGTAATAACTGAATGGCCTTATCCAGTAGAGAGTGTCCTTTTTGCGAAGGTTATTTACTCACATAGCACTTTCATTGACTTGATTCTTCTTATTCTCGAATATAAGGTTACAAAAGAACCGTAAAATAGGTCTGCCAAATAACTTACATGATAAATGCTCTACGCTTATGTTTTATGTAAATATACGTACATAAATGTATAAAATAATATATATTTGCAGCATGAATTGTTCAGAAAATTCTTATGTACATTCTCATATAGATAATATCTACTCGTATTCCATGATTACTATTCACACCCATTCTACAGCTCTACGCGGAGACTCATTCTGGATACTGGATAGTGTCCTTGTAACTAGACTTGTGAATTGATCAACAGATTTTCTTCTTTCAAGATGTCAACCAACTCACTTGAGATCTAGTGTAGACTGTTTAAATGTAATGTCGGATTTACCTATAGTGACTAGTGTTATCCAAGTGGTTGGCCTTTCTCACCCAACATAGAGAAGCCGTAACCTCTGGATATCATATGCCCTACCAGTGAAGGATTACGTGCAGCATTACAGCAATACCCTCTAAAGACAAAGCAGGTATTATCTCTAGAGAACAACAAAGGAACAAAGACAGTTATATGTGTTATACGAAAGCTGTGTAAAATCAGGCTAAACAAAGGCATTCTATAATCGAAGAGTTGCATAAATCTAATTCGTAAAAATAAGTAGATGTTTCTTATGAGTTGTTGAAACATGTGCAATTTTGATAAGTATTGATAGATAAAGACTAAAGCATTACAACTATTTGGAAAAACTTTACTTTCTTTAAATGCAAAACACGGAAACTGTTTTTAAATCGATGTAGATATTGTATGGACTAAGGTTGGTAAAATAAACAATTATGGTCTGTGATAACATGAATGTTTTACATGTCTGCTTCATATATTATTGAGGTGCTCGTGCATACAGGTAATAGATTATTATTTTTATATATTTCAATATCCAATTTTATTTTTAAGTGACAAAATATTATACTAGTTGAGTTACTCAAGCATTTGGGAAGCATATATTAAACATATTTAGTATTATAATAGTTGAGTTACTCAAGCATTTGGGAAGCATATATTAAAAATATTTAGTATTATACTAGTTGAGTTACTCAAGCATTTGGGAAGCATATATTAAACATATTTAGTATTATAATAGTTGAGTTACTCAAGCATTTGGGAAGCATATATTAAACATTATAATAGTTGAGTTACTCAAGCATTTGGGAAGCATATATCAAACATATTTAGTATTATACTAGTTGAGTTACTCAAGCATTTGGGAAGCATATATTAAAAATATTTAGTATTATAATAGTTGAGTTACTCAAGCATTTGGGAAGCATATATTAAAAATATTTAGTATTATAATAGTT
>NW_013668632.1:20992-23439 GCF_000517525.1 Limulus polyphemus | reverse complement strand
CATAGCTAGGACAGCTAGTGCATAGCTAAGACAGTTAGTGCATAGCTAAGACAGTTATTGTCTAGATAAGAAAGTTAGTGCATAGCTAAGACAGTTATTGTTTGTCTAAGACAGTTAGTGTCTAGCTAAGACAGTTAGTGCATAGCTAAGACAGTTTTTGTTTGGCTAAGACAGTTAGTGTCTAGCTAAGACATTTTTTGTTTGGCTAAGATAGTTAGTGCATAGCTAAGACAGTTATTGTCTAGCTAATACAGTTAGTGTCTAGCTAAGACAGTTTTTGTTTGGCTAATACAGTTAGTGTCTAGCTAAGACAGTTAATGTATACCTAAGACAGTTAATGTCCATCTAAACACTTAACATATAGTTTTAGTTTAACCATGCAAACTAACAGAATCAGCTTTTTCTTGTTTATAACACAATAAAATATTCAACCTCCTCGAGTAAGTTACAGTTTTATTTCTGTTAATAAATATGGATCCATTTCCAAAAACACAAATCCCAAGATTAGATATGCAAACTTATCAAGCCTAAAACACTAACAAAACGGTTACTTATTAAGTGTTAAAACATTCCTTACACCTTAGGGAAACCACGAGCAGGCTATGGACCACTACAATAAAGCATATCAATTGTCTTGCCAACAGTGGACTAAAAAAGGTATAAAACCAGAAGACTTGGAACTCCGGAGGGTTCTGTGTGGTGTTGGAAGAGCACACTGTTTTTATCCCCAGTTTCTTACATTCCTGTGTACTAATGATGTACATACTTTATTAAAATGGAAATGTCTGAGACAAGGGTTTAGTGTCTATGAACCAGAATTATTAGATTCATTAATACCTGATAAATAACAACTGTTAAATCTCATTTTTTTGGTATCGTGTATGGTAAAAATATTTTTATATTGTAATTGTACTAAATCTGTATTCTATTTTCTTAAAACAGCGGAGTCAAAAAACGGTTTGGTTTTTATGTAATAGTTTTTACTGTAATTTTAGTAATATTAACAGAAAGAAACAAATTATAATGTGGTGCCATCTATTGAGCATTTTATTTTACTTTAAATCGAAGTATTTCAACTGTTTAAGAATTGATTTAAAACAAATTATGATAATATATAACGCCATTTAGCACTGTTGTATGCTAATTTGCTAAACTGTAGTATTAATTTAATTAAAAGTCTCAATAAACAGCTTTTAAACTAACGACATATATAGATCAAATAAGAATTATCAGATTTGTTAGATGAAAAATTGACATTTACTACTTAAGATATACTTCAAGACACACGTTATAGTTATACCTGAAGCTACTACATTTTTTAACATTTTGAATAAACAACAATAAACTGTTACATTTCCAACTTGTAAAGAATGAGGTTATATTAGGTTGCGTGAACAAATATTACACAATAATTTATTGGCAACTTGTCTCTCAAGCTTATCGTTGAAAATATTTGTAACGTGTGGCGTGAACAAAGATCGTTTTTTGTGTGTGTGTTTCAAAACAAAAAAGTAAGGGCTACTTGAATGGGCATGGAATCTTTGTTACAGACAATATTATATTCGTATTTATTTTATTATTTCTTAGTCACCAAAAGATGAAACTGTCGGATTACCGTAATTCGTCTGTTCAAACGAATATATCTATATAGTTTTTGTTACAAGCAAATTTTTCTAAGAAAATAAAAGCGTGTACAGTATTTATAGTTTAGAAAACAAGTAAATTCGTGTTATATGTCTATATGTACTCGCATAATTGCGATCTTAGTTTTTCATCATGCCTTTTTTAAGGCACCGAACACTTTTAAATATACTGGCAATACCCCAAGTCAACAGTAAAAGTTGGCGATTTTCGCATCGCTCTCTGCTACAAAGGCCACTTCATAAGCGCTCTTACCATTGAAGTATAGAGGATACCCAACTTAACATTCGAGATTGCCAGCATTTCCAAAGATTTGGATTCGTCTAGTTCTTCAGTTTTCTTCAGACATTCCTTGAGAACTTTTAGGGCTGCACCACGATTCCCTTGTCTATAATACAGATATAAGAATCGGTGTAAGCTAGCTGCTTTACTTTGAAATGTGGACATATTTCTGTACGTGAATAAGAATTGGTATTCAACCTATTATTATACTAGAAACTCATCTCTTGTCCAGACTATGGTCCTTTGTTTGAAGGTCACGACCATTTGTTATAGAGGTCAACAAAGATTATTATTTCGTATACAGACCTGTTGGTTATGATGCTCGATCGCATCTTGCGAATCGCGGGATCGAAATCCGGTGTCGAACACACTCGCCCTTTCAGCATTGAGGTGTTATAATGTATCAACCAATCCCATAATTGGATCGTTGGTATAGAACTGCCTAAGAGTTGGCTGTAGGTACTGCATGCCAGTTGCCTTCCCTCTGGTCGGCAGTTCAGAATTAAAGACGGTGGCAATTAGCC
>NW_013668632.1:7552-20338 GCF_000517525.1 Limulus polyphemus | reverse complement strand
GACCAATTTGATATTTTTCCCTGAAATTGATCTTAAAATTCTCCGTAGCCGTGACTCTTTCCTTTAATATCGTTGTTCTTCTCAAATAGCTGAGAAACTTGAACTGAACAATGATTGTGCCCTTGCGGGTTGCTATGGTGAAGCCAACTTTTGGCGGGTCAGCCAAATTATTGCCGCGGGTCAATAAGTGGTCATAGGTTGCCGACCACTGATCTAGCCTATCTCAGATCCGTGACCGAGAAGAAGCTAGCGCAAAGAAATTAAATCTATTTCCTACATTCAGCCGAACAGTTATAAAGTCTACTTAACCCTGTTTTTTTATCTAATAAACTTAATAAAATAGTTATCAGCACCACTCGAGTTTGAAACACTACATTTCTGGTGGATTAATGAAAGTCAAGTAATAAAAATAATGGCATTAAAGGACTACTTTTCTGTAAACTCACACTATAATTAACACACCTTTCTTGGATGGTTGCCAACCCGTGGTGAGCTTGACAGAGACCTTCTAAATCATCAGTTTCTTGACACAGCTTTTTGTATTTCTTAAGATGCTGGAAACGGCACATTTTCGAATTTTAAAAGTTATCAAAATTCATACGAAACATTCAACTAGCCTCACAGAAACACAGGATATTTCCATAGTTATAGCTATATTTAGTTGTAAGGCAATTATTCAGTAGATTAATAGACCACTTTGTAATTTAAAATCCTTACATTAAATAAATATAAGAATGTATTTTTCTTTTTACGAAAATTCAAAAATAACTTTATTAAAGTATTAACTTGACAGGGGGCGTTATCATTATTATTTATCTTCATTGTAGACTCCTATTGCATCGTCCCACGGTAGGTTTTGTTTGTTATAGAGTAAAGCCACATTGGGCTATCTACTGTGATCACCAAGGGGAATCGAATCCCCCCCCCAGTGTGACCGCTGGTAAGTTTACAAATTCACAACGATAAAATCCGGAGGTCGATTCCACGCGGTGGACACAGAAAACGGCCCTACTCTGTTGTTTGAGAACTCAATTACCGTATGAACAGTCCAGAAATAGTTTCTTGGAATAAAAAAGTATTTTTTATGTAGAAGTAATTTTTAATATTACAAAAATAATCAAAAGTAAATTCCTACCTCCTCAGCTAACTGGTAGTTCATCCCCTCCTCTAAATATTCAAGGCTGATTTTGTAATGAGCTTTTGCTTCAGCCTTTTTGTCTTTAGCTGTAAGATTATATGAAGCGTGTTTTATACGTAAAACTATGAATCCTTAAATAACTAATTCACACAATCACGCGTGAACAATAAAAAAACAACACAAGCCATAAAAATAATTATTTACTTAACTTATTGATGCCTTTATTACATACACTTGAAGACGACAATAATATTTGAGCAATTATGTGACGTAACAATATAACAATAGTCTATGGATAGCATTGTAGTAACACCTTTTTCATGGTATTTCCAAATTTTCTTTAGCTTTGTTTTAAAATTTTTATAAAATCACCTGCACTATATAATTTGATAAAAATTCATTTTCTTTGAAGTATTATTTTTTTAGACAAACACCACCAAACATTTCTGTCTCTCAAGGCGGTGTAAGAATTGTTCGAGTTTATACAATGAATATTAAACATTTATTTTCTAACTAATCCACTAATGCGTGATCTAACGCCTTGTAATAGTAAAAATTGGGGACCGGATACGTCCAGGGAATATCGTACATAAACTTATTTTCTAACTCACCCACTAATGCGTGATCTAACGCCTTGTAATAGTAGAATAGGGGACCGGATACGTCCAGGGAATATCGTACATAAACTTATTTTCTAACTCACCCACTAATGCGTGATCTAACGCCTTGTAATAGTAGAATAGGGGACCCGATGCATCTCCTTTTTTAACCAGTGATCCTAAGGTCAGACAGACTTGGTGACATTGGCCAGCAATCTCTCGATATAATAAAGTTTTCCCGCCTTTACCCATACATGGTACGGTCTTGGCTAACTCTGCAGCTGTCTCTAAATGTGTGAGAGCTGATTGAAAATTACCTACGAAAACATAAAAATATTCCTGAATATAATAAGTAATATAAATCGAAATTCATTTTAATGAGCGAGAAAGCCTCGTTTTATCTCGTGCTGCCACCTGTTGGTTACTTGCTTTACTGATATTAAAAAAAGGATATAATTATATAATTAATTACACTTCTGGAAACTGTAAGAATTTAAACACATGACACGAGTTCACCTATGTTATGTATGTCATTTTTATAACACATGAAGAATATCAGATTTTTGGTAGTTAAGAAATGTGACTTTAGTAATATTTAAAAATATTTGTAAGTTCACGACTCTCAACTGAGGACTTCGTTTCATCTTTACATTCTTAGTTCCATCAAAACCAAAATATTGTAATTTTTACTCTTGTAATTTCTGTCACAACCTTTCACAAGTTTCAAATGTGTTGTTATATCGCCAAAAGTACAGGCTATTTATAAAATTCACGAAACTATATAGCTCCAAACACACTATAAAAATACGTCCAACTAACAAATATTTTGCGTTATTTACAGAAATAAATATATAAAATTAACAATAATTATATGAGAGTCATTTTTCTTTTTTTTTACCTGCTCGTTCATCTAATAGTCCAAGGTTTTGATATACGAAGGCCCGAGTCTTTCGTTCACTATCTGGTTGTTCGAGACACATGGTTAAACAAGATATAAAGAAATGCTTAGCCAAGTCGATATCTTCATCATGTTCAGAAAAACATAAGGCTAAACTTTCTCTAGCTTTGTAGGCCGTTTTCCAGTCACCTGGCGTGAAACAACAGATACTATGGTTGAACACTTCGTATATCCTGAGTTATCGTATACCTGAGTTACACGATTTTATGTAACGTTTAATATTTCTTTGGAATATCTACAGGCTTTAAGATTTCGATATGCTATCGAACTTCAAAATTATCACGCAACAACTCAAGCAAAAGTACCTGCCCCAGGTGTGGCATTTATTTCGTTGGCTTCACGTGGATGGCGGGACGATGTGCGTGTGCGTCACTTGCCGACACTAAAGAAAGCAAGGGGAAAAAATTGAAGTGGTCATAAATTTGTTTGTTTTAGAGCAAAGCCACTTTGGGTTATCTGCTGTGTCCACCGCATGGAATCGAACCACGAATTTTAGCGTTGTAAATCTGTATAGTTACCGCTGTCCCACCAGAGGGACAATATAGTTAAAACGAATAAAGAAAACGGTTTTACCAACCCCCTGGAAAATTCATGGTTTGTTTGTTTATTTGAAGGTAAGCACAAAGCTACACGATGGGCTATCTGTGCCGTGCCCACCACGGGTATCGAAACCAAGTTTCTAGCGTTGTAAGTCCGCAGACATACCGCCGTGCCATTGGGGGACAAAATTCATGGAAATCAGAAGTTGAAAAATATAGAAGTTTTGAATTATTTTATACAGGCCTGGTTCTTTTTATAAATAATAAAAAAAAGTACTAGCCGCGAACCGCAAAACATTTGCGGTAGTTTTCGTGCCCTTCGTTTGAATTTTCCCTATTCTATCATTTTCACGCACGCTAATTAAGCTATGCTTTCTTGCAGTTAATATGTGTTAGATCGATAAATTCTGGACTATTTGAAAAATATTTACGCGGTCAGACATACAAACTCATGTAGACGTAACTTTATTTAATAAAACTACACGGACGTAACTTTATTTAATAAAACTACACATTAAGTAAACAATAAAGTATATTAATAACGCTTGGAGACGGCTTGAATGGGTAAAGAAGAAAAACTTTAATATAAGTTTAACATAACAGCATCATCAAGCATTATTAGTCTCAAAGTGGGTACCTCGTCATCGAAGTATAGTAATGGTATTTATAATAGTGTACAGAGTATGAAACAGTTATGAGCGTTCAGTGTACGACACGGTTTTACGAATTGAAACAAAGAAACTTACAAAAACGAAGAATAAAACCTGTACTAAAGAAAAAAAAGCAGATAAAAGGTTCTCATAGCAGTCTATGAAACTAACTGAAGCTAAATTATTGTAAAGTAAAGTAAATGTAAAGTTGTAATGAAGGCAAACTTAGCTGAATATGCAAAAGCGTCTGCATGCGTGTTCACAAAGTGATAAGCACATGGCTTTGAACGAACTGCACATGCGTATTTTAGACCTAAGTAAGTATAGAAAGCACATAGCAATTGTATTTAGTGTAATGTTAATTTTTTTTAGAAAATTACACGCGGGTAAGTTGAAATCGAAGCCAGTCGTCACGTGATGACAACGACTATGTTCCATTGTGTAGCGTACTCGTTTCATTAAAAAGTTTGACTAAGCAAAAATCATGTAAAGTGATTCTGAATTGAAAAGCCAGTATGCAATCCGGATTCTTCGGACAAACGCCTTTCTAACGATATGAGACTTGTAGCGTTTGATCAAGAAATTTGCAAGAAAATTTCCTGACAGACAAACGCAAGCGTATTATTTATAGAGATGATTGCTCACCAAATACCTTGTATTTGGCTGACAAATCTGCATAATAATTACACTCTCACTAAATAGAGATATCCATCGTTAACAGATTCTTTAATTATATTATGGGATTTGGCATGGTCTGGTGAGTAGAGCGCTCGACTCAGATTTGCAGATCGTGGGATCGAATTCTATTTTAGAACATGTTTGCCCATTCAGCCGTTTAGGCGTTATAATTTGAAACTCAATCCCACTATTCGTGGGTAAAGAGTAGCCCAAGAGTTGGCGGTGGGTGGTGCTGATTAGTTAATGAAATTCAGCTAATGAACAACTTTATTTACAGCAGTTTTTAGATACATTAAAAATATTGTATTTCAACAAATGAATATTGTTAGCACATTTCATTAAATATTATGCAAACATTTTATTATTAGCTTATAATACACAATTAATCGCTAGAATCATCATCGGCTAGCTTATAATACACAATTAATCGCTAGAATCATCATCGGCTATAAACAAAATACCTTAAAAGTTGCCAAGGATTGCGCCCTCTTGTGCTCATAAGTAAGCAGTAGTGTGTGTGTATATATAGCATTAATCGATTTTTGACTTAGTAAATTTTATGAGCATGTCATTATGATCAATTCCCAAAAATTACTGGTCTAATAAACACCGCTGTTTAAAATGTTATTTGTGATTTTCATAGAAGACTAACTAACGATAACATTAAAACTGTTCAAATATAAATATATATATTAATTTAGGTCTATCTGCTCAGCCGTGTCCCTAATTTTGAACTGGTAGACTAGAGGGAAGGCAGCTAGCTAGTCAACACCACCCACAACCCAGCGGCGCCAGAACACCTTTTATAGTGGTAGTGCTGAAATCCATTGAATAAAACTCCAAATTGTGTATACAATAGAAGCCATGCATTCGGTTGTTGTTAGTATTGTGTTAAAACATGTTAATAAAATCAGAAGGTTTGTTTGTTTGTTTTGAATTTCGCGCAAAGTTACACGTGGGCTATCTGCGCTAGCCGTCCCTAATTTAGCAGTGTAAGACTAGAGGGAAGGCAGCTAGTCATCACCACCCACCGCCAACTCTTGGGCTACTCTTTTACCAACGAATAGTGGGATTGACCGTCACATTATAACGCCCCCACGGCTGAAAGGGCGAGCATGTTTGGTGTGACGGGGATTCAAACCCGCGACCCTCAGATTGCGAGTCGAGCGCCTTAACCACCTGGCCATGCCGGGCTAAATCAGAAGGTACTTCAAGCAACTGCACCCTCATCAATGCTTGGGCTTCTGTTGTCCACGGAAATTTTTGGGTTTTGATTATTACTCTTACAACGACTCACGGTCCGAAAATGTCGAGTGCGATGCAGTAACGAGACACGACCGACGAATTCTCGGATTTGCGGTCTCGGTACGCTAACTAGTAGCCCACGCCCGGCCCTCAAATTCTTTTGATAAAGTCCCAAAAATACTTTATTTAAATCCAGCAATGAGCACACAGTTTAGTTAGAGCTGTGTATTTCTGATTAAACTATTATATGAGATAAAGAAAATGAGTCCTGGAAACTACGATCGAAATGTCGGTTGACAAACACCAACCTTGTCTATGGAATACTTCTGATTTTTGAAGTCCATCACTTATTAACTGAACCTTTCTTTTATTGTTTTCCAGATTGACTGATGATTTGGAGTTCACATCACCCGCTAGATCTTGTAAGAGGGATAAGAGTTCCTCGTAACTTTCCGGACAACCAATCTTGAGTAATCGTACACACTCGTAGTGACCCGGAGTAGAGCGAAGTCTGTCGAGAGAAATCAAGAACTAATGAGCTCTCTAATGTAATCTCTTCTCTAAGTTTATACACACACACCCACACATACGAAACGTTTGTTTCTTTCATAGTTAAGCACAAAGCTACACAATAGGCTATCTGGGTTGGAGTGAAGGCAGCCCGTTTAATTTTGTGTTTCCAAATCTTTCTTCTTAAAGGATCCACCGGAAAATGAAAGAAACGAATCCCTGAACCCAATGATCAATGACGAACCTGCTAAGCCGAATAACTGATTCAAAAACACAATAATAGTAACTTTCATAGTAGGCATGTTCTGTTTCTACCAGATACAACGCTTCGACCCATAATGTCAAGTCATCATCAAATAAGAATTTCATTCAAAACAGGTAGTTGAGTTCTAGAGAACGCTAAAGACTCGTGATGGTGAGGACAAGTTTGCAGATGACATTATATTAGCTTTTTAAATAAAATGTGATGGACAATATATATAAAAGGGGTATTTTCCTTCTGTTGATATCTGGTTCCCTTCGGATGATTTCGACGTTGTTTTCAGTGACAGTAATATTTGTTTCTTTGAGATGTTTTAAAACACGTGATGGTCCTTTAAAATGTTTATCTCTGATATAAGAATTTTTACACGAATTGCATTTATTGTTGTATTTTACTTTCACTGGGGTAATTTTTTGTAATAAGGTTCTTGATTTTAATACCTGAATTTGTACGATTATGGTAATAATGTCGATGTTTCCACAATCAAATTAAGTTTTTTGATGATGACTTGATACTATGGGACAAAATGTTGTAACCATTAAAATTAGGACTAGCCTACTGTAAAAATCCCCGTTATTGTATTTATGAAGCAATTAATCCCTGGACTCACTTTGCTTTTGTTAGTACAGCCATTAAGTATACAATACGCCATTTTGTCACTAAATTCTCAAGTCTCCTCTCAGACTAAAGGCAATGATTGCTGTGATAGTCAAAATAATTAAATATTTCCAGAAAATATTCGTATTTGAAGCAAAATATCAACGGGTTTTCAAATTTTTTGTGTGTGTTCACTTTAGGTTACATTTTTGAAATTTATTTTTTGATAGCATTTTATAAGAGACCCAAAAAAAATGATATTTCTGCAAAAGAAAACAAAAACAATTATGATTATTTTAAGGGATAATGATTCGACGTATTCTGTAAGTTAAAACGGACGACACCTTTCCTTAAATCGAATCGATTTCCATACAGTAGATAATCTAAATATCGTGCTGTAGTCTTTTAGGTGAAGGGTTAATTGGTGAAAAAAAAGCTATTTGTTATTCCTTTAATTTTTGTAGCGAAAACTCAATAATACTGTTCTTGAAAAACGCTATCACACGAAGTACTAATAGAAATTTATTGTGTAAACAGCATTCGTAGTGATCTTTTGTGGCACAGAGTTTTAACGGATCTACTGTTTACACAGTAGAGCAGACTGGTCTTTTGTGGCATTCAGTATTAACAACGATCTACGTGGCACGTAGTATTAACCCTGATCCAATGTGTACAGAGTATTCACACTGTTCTTTTGTGGCACGTATTATTAACAAAGATTTGCTATTTGCTATTTACTGCACGCAGTATTAACCTTGATCTGCTGTGTACACAGTATTCACACTGAAATTTTGTGGCACTCAGTGTTAATAAAGATCTACTGTGGCACGCAGTAATAACCCTGATCTACTGTATACACAGTATTAACACTGATACTTTGTGGCACTCAGTAATAACCCTGATCTACTGTATACACAGTATTAACACTGATTCTTTGTGGCACTCAGTAATAACCCTGATCTACTGTATACACAGTATTAACATTGATACTTTGTGGCACTCAGTAATAACCCTGATCTACTGTATACACAGTATTAACACTGATACTTTGTGGCACTCAGTATTTGCACTAATCTACCGGATGCGCAGTATTAACACTGATCTTTTTTTTTCGATAAAACATAAAAAATCATATAACTTTTCAAGTTGAAAAACAAAATTACCTCAAAAGTTCTTCCCGATTTAGAGAAACAAGTTGTTCTTTCAGCTGTTTTTGTTGTGAAACGGTTTCGTTTTCCTCACTAGACGACATGTTTGTTTGAAGCCGAATCATTTTTAGCTACAACGTCTGCTTCTTTATTACCAGGCTCGTTTTTCATTGTCTGACAAATGGAATATTTACACCAGTAACCATAATCTACTGTAGCCAAGAAGCATTACTGAGTATAAACCTAAAGATTAATTCCCAAACTAATTTCGAAAACTTAACAAAAATACACTTCGCCTTCATTTTAAAAGTGTTTTTAATATTCCATATATTAAAACACTATGATCTTTATTTTACACACACACACACACACCACACTGTACATCTAATACAAAATGCTAAACTTCTGATTTATAAGTTACAGCTTTACAGTAAGGAAAAATATTTTTTAAAGACACATGACGACGTTTGGGTCGCTAATGCGACCATTTTCAAGTACACAGGCTTGAATAACGCAGAAAACAATAGCAAAACTAGTATAAAAATCAGAAAAGATCCTAAAATTTATTTGCAGATTTAGCTCATTAATGGTCTGTTTTTGTTGAGATTTTCAACTGGTCATTTGAAGAAATGATAAACGAGAACCATAACATACATCATTTACTGACGTTTCTTTGTGCTTCGGAATTACTAATTTGAGTCTGGTACAAAAACATTCTTACATATAAATATGTAGAGGTAAAATCTAGAATTTTAGGCATAAGAAATTAACTTTCAATACTTCTTTATTTACATAAGTATTATTTTTACTTTAGTTATAACCTTTAACTTGGTTTTATAAAGTTGCACATAACTCACTTAACTAAGCCTTAATCGTTTTAAACTGATTTACGAGCTTTTAAGAACCTTTCAGGTTAAACTTCATTTCGAAACAGGTAATTAATAAGGAACATGGACTTATTGATTTTGTGTCAAGAAAAATAAAATTTAATATTACATAACATCATTGTTAGTGAACTGGGTTAAAGACTAGAACTACGTTAATATTAAGCCTAATCTTACATACGCTACACTTTAATAACAGCATTAATATAAGTATTTCCAGAATGAAAGAAAAATTTAATAGACCATGCACTAGAGAAGTAATTTCTGAAATTATTAGTATTTTATGGCCAAAAGTTTAGTAGATTACTACTTTATCGAAAGTAAGAGAACTTTGAGAATTACTAATTTGAGTCTTTAACAAAAACATTCTTATATATAAATATGTAGAGGTAAAATCTAGAATGTTAGGCATAAGAAATTAACTTTTAATACTTCTTTATTTACTCACATAAGTATTATTTTTACTTCAGTTATAACCTTTAAACTGTTTTTATAAAGTTGTAAATAATTCACTTGAGTAACTAAACCTTAATCGTTTTTAAACTGATTTACAAGCCTTTAAGAATTTTTCAGGTTAGATTTCATTTTGAAAAAGGTGATTAATAAACAACATTAAATAAACGATTTTATTTAAAAACACTAAATTTAATAGTACATAACATTGTTATTTGTGAATTGGGTTAAAGGCTAGAATTAGGTTATTAATAAGCCTAATATTACAGACATTGAATTAGGTTGCACTTTAATAACAGCATTAATATACGTCTGTCGAGAAGGAAACAAAAACTAAATAGAATTTGCACTAGAGAAGTAATTTCTGAAATTGTTAGTACTTTATGCAACAGAATTAAAACAATAAATTTGGCCACAAGTTTAATACATTACTACATTATCGAAAGTAAGTGTGACATAGGCCTAAGTCTTAGATTAGGTAAATACCCGACTAAGTTTGTAGGCCTATTAACGACATTTAAAGTATTACTTCTAAGTATCACCTGATGATGGGCTTAATCAAGTTAGGCCTTAAATAAATATTTATATCAGTAACTATAATCTACTGTGGCTGAGAAGTATTACTGAGTCATAAATCTAAAAGTTATTTTCAAAATTAATTTCGAAAACTTAACCTATCCAAGTGGGAAGCAGTTCGACTTCAATTTGAAAGTGTATTATATTAAAACAGATACGACGACGTTTCGGTCGCTCATGCGATCATTCTCAAGTACACAGGTCTGAATGAACTATAACGCAGAAAACAATAGTAAAAATAGTATACAAACAACAAAAGGTCATATAATTTTTTATCGATTTAACTAATCAAAAGTCTGTTTATGTTGAGATTTTCAACTGGTGGTTTGACGAAATGATAAGCTACAACTATAGCATGCATCATTTACTGACGTTCCTTATGTTTGAGAATTACTAATTTGGGTCTGTTGCAAAAACATTCTTATATATAAATATGTATAGATAAAATTTTAGGCATAAGAAGTTAACTTTTAATACTTTTTATTTGTGTACATAAGTACCGTTTTTACTTCATTTATAACGTACACAACGCTATTAAATGTCAATTCAATCAAAAAAGGACAACTGAACGTAGACTTAGCATAATCTTTTAAAGATCATTAAATTTTTTACCATATTTACCTTTGCTGCCTAAGAGAGTGATAGTCGTCTCTAATCTAGCAGTGATGAACATGAAAGAAGGCAGCTATGCAACACTACCTACCACCACTTTTTGGGCTACTCTTTTACTAACGAAAAGTTGAATGGACCATCACATTATAACGCCCTCACGGCTAAAAGAGCGAGCAGGTTCGGTGACGGGGATTCTAACCCGCAACCCTCAGATTGCGAGTCGAGCGCCATAACCGTCAAACCATGCCAGGCTCGTGCCTAAGTGGATAAAATTCCTATAAATGCAGTAGGTTTTTACCTACTCGTATTTGGTTTTGTTTTGAATTTCGTGTAAAGCTATACGAGGGCTATCTGCGCTATCCGTCCCTAATTTAGCAGTGAAAAACTATAGGGAAGGCTGCTAGTCATCACCACCCACTGGGCTACTTTTTTATTAACAAATAGTGGGCTTGGCCATCACATTATAATGTCCCCCACGGCTGAAAAAGCGAACATGTTTTTGGGACTCATACTTGGAAAAGAAAGAGAGCTATCTGGACTTAAATATACATGCTATAAATTATATCTCTTTCTCTCTCTCTGGGGCACTTTAAAAATGGTTCAATTATATTGCTTGTTTCATAATTTTTAATTTATAGACTGGAGAAAAATTAGCTAGTTAACAGTATGAATTACTCTTGCCTGATTGAATATAGGATTTGACTGTCACTTTGGTAGAACACCAACAGTGCGGAATGCGTTTTTACGGCAACGGGGCGCGAGTCATGAAACCTTCTGATTCAGAGCCCGTCCACACTAACCACTAGGCCTCATCTTGTCCAAGAGAATTATAAATCATTATAAATAAGTATTTATTTTAATGTTAATTGAAGTAAATACCTAAGTAGCAATAAAAGTTAATTTGTTTGTATTAATTAACGCACGAGACAGGAGAAACAAAATGAAATACTGTTCCAAGCGTTGTTTATTTAGTACCAGCAGATGCCCGTCGAAACAATTTCACGATAATTTTCCAAAATATAGTGATGAATGAATATGAAATGTGCAGTCAACTCAATCCCTTGAATCAGAGTGTATATGCAACATGATTGTCTAGTGGGCGTTTACAACCGTCTTTTGTCATTCCATGTGTTATCTCAATTGGAAAAATTGCATTGCGTTTGTTTTTAAGCAAAGGAGACTGAACACCCAGGTTCGTTAAGTATCTGAGGGGATTTTTTCCGCTGGATGACACCGTTTCTTATCATTTAAGCGCTTTGTGTCAGTTGCTATTTCTATAAGAAATGTAAAAGAGGGAGCCATTCAATTCAATTCAAATCAATTTATTCGACATGGTACAGTAAGATCATACACATACACACACATATATATACATATAATACCAAATGAAAAAAATTAGAAAATAAATACAAACCACAAGTATATGCTCAAACACGTTCCTCTATTCGTTTCTTTTTTCGTAAAATTCCCTTACAATTTTTTTTTGTTCTTAATAAGTTTTTTACCACATACAAAGACTAATGAATCAATGTTGATATCGATATGATATTTTAAGAACTGCAAAAAATGAATAATTTTCCTGTAATGCATTCTGAAAAATTAGCATTTTGATGTTTTTTCAGGAGATATAAAGCGTGACAGACAGACATTTGGCTATTATATGTATAGATAATTTTAATTCGTAAATATATATAGAAAATAATGATAGTTTTTTATATCTTTTACTAACCAACCTTTCTTTTACTTCTTCCCTTTGAATTTTCTTTTCTTTTCAAATTCGTTTTATCACAGTTAAGTGGTTTGCTTATGATAAGATATTGGAAAAATTCGACAGAAAAAAAAGTACCAAGTTTTTGGCTTTCTACGTAAAATATAATTTATAGAGTAATATTCTAAGGGGGGCCCGGCATGGTTAAGGCACTCGACTCGCAATCTAA
>NW_013668632.1:3976-6552 GCF_000517525.1 Limulus polyphemus | reverse complement strand
TTAGCTTGTTTAAAGGTGTTCTTAGCAGATCATTGGCTTGTTTTAAGGTGTTCCTGGCAGATCATTGGTTTGTTTTAAGGTGTTCTTGGCCGATCATTGTCTATGTTTTAAGGAGTTCTTGGCAGATCATTGGCTTGTTTTAAGGAGTTCTTGGCTGATCATTGGCTTGTTTTAAGGAGTTCTTGGCCGATCATTGGCTTGTTTGAAGGAGTTCTTGGCCAATCATTGGTTTCCTGTTTTAAGCTGTTACTTGTCCTAACTGCTCGGCTCAGCTTGGGAGCCACTTACTTTAGCCTATACATAAATTGAAATTCTCGAACTGGCGTCATTAGTGAGTGGATTGATTTGACTTAAACTTTGTCATTCTTTTTAGCTCATGTTGGCTAGTTTCGGAAACCCATTTGACGAGCCCTTTTTAAAACTATTACGTGCTTATTGCCCTCTTGGCTGATTTTGAGAACTCATCTCACGTGACCTTTTCAAAACTATTACCTGTTTACTGGTGGAGCCACCAACGGATGATTTACGTTGTTTTGATTAAAGTATTTACTTAAGCCTACTTATCTTGTTTCTCAGGATGTCTCTTCTCATACAAAGTGGACAGTAATTCGTTATTAAAGACTTTAAGCTTTTAAATGCTTTTTACGCACTATCAAAGCCAGCCTGATGACCAACTGGGACACCCTCCAAGAAATGCACCTCTCATCTCTTATTTATTCAATTATGAATAAAGCATCTTTAAAGCGTTTTAGATGTTTTATTAAATAAGTATATTACCAAAGCATAAAAAACTTCTATAATCTTTATGTACGTTTCAATTCTTCAATTTTTCGAGGCAAGAATCAAATCTGAAAGATAAACCTGGAATTTAGTTGCGTCGTTCCTCTTTATATTTAAAGACGATGAAAAGTGGTTATATAGCATATGTTACGCCAGGGATAATTTCAAAAACAAATACGTTAAAAGCAATCGCTTGAACTGACGTTTTTGACATCGAGAGAGATAATCCGTCAAGCATTAGATCTCTCCCAGCAAAGTTATGTTTCTGCTTGGTAGGCGTAGATATTGTTTCTAAAATAAAAGAAAGACGCTTAGTAACGTTCCCAGGGATTTATCTATGAAAATTATGGCGTGGCTCTGTCGTCTTCCATATTCTCAACTGTTCTAAATTTACTCTCAATATTATCAGCTCAGAAACCGTGAAAAGCTGCTTTGTTTTACTATAAAGCAGCTTTTCATTAAACAAAGTTTTACTACAAAAGCAGCTTTTCATTAAACAAAGTTTTACTATACAAGCAGCTTTTCATTAAACAAAGTTTTACTGTATAAGCAGCTTTTTACTAGACAAAGTTTTACTATACAAGTAGCTTTTCACTAAACAAAGTTTTACTGTATAAGCAGCTTTTTATTAAACAAAGTTTTACTATACAAGCAGCTTTTCATTAAACAAAGTTTTACTATACAAGCAGCTTTTCATTAAACAAAGTTTTACTATATTTGTTTAACTTAGTCAGAAGGTACTTGTAGAATAAAAACTTTGTTTTGTAAAAACACTAGTTTTCAGTAAGATTTTTAAGAAAACCCTCATTCTTCAATGAAGCCTGTTTTTGTCTGTAAAACGAGTTGTGTTCATAAAATCCTCTTTTTCTAGTCTAATTTATATATTGTGTGAAGACTTGATTGTTTTGTGAATCCTCAGAATCAAAACCATTTTTTTTAAATGGAAAACAATTTAGTTTTATGAAATCTAATTGTTTGATAAAACTCCGCTTTAATAACAACCGATTTATTCAGCGAAAGTTCAAGTTACCAAAATGAACTATAATTTACGCTTTAAGAGTAGCAACGTAAGGGTTTCAAACACAATTTTATTTATTAATTAAAGACTTAGGAGACCAATATAGTTAGAGCGTAACTGTATCTGCTTTATGTTTAGTTTTATCTTGAAATTACTATTTTTTATTTTTAACACTATACTTGGCAGTCAACATCCAAAGTAAACCTCCAGTTGTTTAAGATACTGACGTCATAGTAAGGCTAACAAAATACTGTAAGCATTTATCATCATAGTGAGGCAAACAAAATACTGTAAGCATTTATCATCATAGTGAGGCTAACAAAATACTGTTAGATCTGACATCATAGTACGGCTAACAGAGTACTATTAGATCTGACATCATAGTGAGGCTAACTGAATACTGTTAGATCTGACATCATTGTACGGCTAACAGAGTACTATTAGATCTGACATCGTAGTAAGGGTAAAAGAATACTGTTAGATCTGACATCGTAGTAAGGCTAACAGAGTACTATTAGATCTGACATCGTAGTAAGGCTAACATAGTACTATTAGATCTGACATCGTAGTAAGGCTAACAGAATACTGTTAGATCTGACATCATAGTAAGGCTGACAGAGTACTATTAGATCTAGGCCCGGCATGGCCAGGTGGTTAGGGAGCTCGACTCGCAATCTGAGGGTCGCGGGCTTGAATCCCCGTCGCACCAAACATGTTCGCCCTTTCAGTCGTGGGGGCGTTATAACGTGATGGTCAATCCCACTATTCGTTGTTAAAA
>NW_013668632.1:0-3208 GCF_000517525.1 Limulus polyphemus | reverse complement strand
TATAACGTGTTCCCAAGTGAAAGCTAATAGCGGTATAACGTGTTCCCAAGTGAAAGCCAATAGCGATATAACGTGACCCCAAATGAAAGCCAATAGCGATATAACGTGTCCCCAAGTGAAAGCTAAAAGCGATCTAACGTGTCCCCAAGTGAAAGCTAATAGCGGTATAACGTGTTCCCAAGTGAAAGCCAATAGCGATCTAACATGTCCCCAAGTGAAAGCTAAAAGCGATCTAACGTGTCCCCAAGTGAAAGCTAATAGCGGTATAACGTGTCCCCAAGTGAAAGCTAAAAGCGATATAACGTGTCCCCAAGTGAAAGCTAATAGCGGTATAACGTGTCCCCAAGTGAAAGCTAAAAGCGATGTAACGTGTCCCCAAGTGAAAGCTAATAGCGATCTAACGTGTCCCCAAGTGAAAGCTAAAAGCGATCTAACGTGTCCCCAAGTGAAAGCTAAAAGCGATATAACGTGTCCCCAAGTGAAAGCTAATAGCGATACATGAAACTCTTTTTTTTTTTCTACTCTTTAACACCCGCTATGTTCTGACGACCAAAATCAGGTATGTTCATTTTTGTTTTAGCTCACCAATAAAGTTTCATGATAAAAGGTTATATTTTACATGGTTAAGAGCCAACACAATGGATATAGCTATTTAACCAACGTTTCATACACGAATTGTTCGAAGGAAAAAAAAAACGAAGTTATTTCAATCGATATATCATAACGTTTTTAAACCTCAGCCAAATTCAAATACACTGTATTTTTTATTTTTTTTTTCAAAATACGAGGTCTTACCTGCTATAATTGAACAATATTTAAAACATTCATTCTGTTATATAAAAATATATGAAGTTTCACAAAACTAAACGTAAAGAAGGCTGTAAAATATAGTGTTTTAGGGTTCTTTGTAATCTAATATTACCAGCTTAACGGTTAAATCTACTTAAGGGTTAAGGTGAAGCGAATATAATTTAAAAATAACCGTATTTGAATGTGACATCACCTAGAGCTAACCAACTCCTCTTAACACCGTTGAAACTTATTTTATTGTTGTCGTTGTCTCACGATCAGACAGCGGTAAGTCTAGAGACTTACAACGCTAAACTCCGGGGTTCGATTCCTCGCGGTGGACACAGGAGATAATCCAGTGAGACTTTGCTCTATACAAACAAACAAATTGTGTTTGTTTGTTTGTTTCAGAAGTTCACAGAAAAGCACAGCTTTCTCTACTTAAAAAGTGGGATTTGACTGTCACTCTTATGGTGCGCTCACTGGCCGAAAGTGTGGTACGCATTTTTGCGACAAGGGATTACAAATCACGAATCCTCGGCTTTACGGTTTGGGTTAACTAATCACTTGCCCACGCCCACTCAGTTTTGAAATGTAATGTCGTTTTAGCCACTGTATTTAAAATCATTTCAAGTATATTCAAGCACGGAAAAGAGATACAGAGAAATACACTTAGATACAGCACTTGTACTTACCTTACATTTCAAGCCTTTTTTTTTTCTCTATCAAAATCATTATTTCTAGCTAAAAAGGTTTGATTAAACTTTTCTCTCATACCAGTTTCAATTATTCATTTCTAAACAATAAGCTATGAGATACGCCATCTGGTGATTTCAGGAAGAAAAACATTGGTTTCCTTGTAACCTTGTCTTCAGGAATTGACATTTTAATTGCAAACTTGGCTTGGAAGAGCCTTCCAGTGGCACAGCGCTATGTCTGCAAACTTACAACGCTAGAAACTCAGGTAGTACATTGTGCAGCTTTGTGCTTGACTTCAAACAAACAAACAAACTTGCTTGGAAGATATAATACAATTCTTAATAGAACGTTTTGTTAAAAGTCAAGGTCATTCACCTTGGTCAAAGGATCACATCCCTCTCTTTCATTTGCCCAGAATCTTGGTTGTGGCTCAAGCAAGAGTATAGTGCTGCCGGAGTGCACCGGAGCACCGCTCCAGCTCCTGAAATTGGAGCTGAGTCCCGACACTAAAAACATATATGTAAAAGGTTATTCAGTTTAAACCTGAAATTAAGTGTCTTTCATAACCAAACAATTAACCCAATATCACTTGTTTCTACCTATTCGTGTTGGTAAGATAGAGGGTTCGCAAGATATTATAAAAATCAAAGTTCTTAATATTATAATGCTGTTAGAAAGATAGTAAATTAATATGATATGCGAGTTAAAAACGTGTTTTAATGTTAGTGATTTTTATTTGGTACACGGTTGCTTAATTCAAAGTATGTTCAGATGCACGATTTCTCTCGCTATTGTATACGTATTTAATTAGGCTCTAATGTAAGTAGTCTCAAATATACAATAGCGAGAGAAAACGTGCATCTGAACATACAACCGTGTACCAAATAAAAATCAAATAGACTCAACAAATTTGAAATTAGTTTCATGGTGACGTCACACGTCTGACAACTTTTGGCACGGCTCCAACACTATAAAACTTAGCACTACATCACTGGGCTCAAGATATTTTCTTGGCAATAAACAGATCTTAAGTTTGAACGAAAGATATTATCGCTTTTGAGAATATTATAAAATTCTCACGTCAGGACAACTCAAAGCAGCTGAGAGAACGCGCGTGTTAAAGTAAAACGTGTTTTATTATACTCGGAACTTCGTGGTGCAAACAATGAACTGAGATTAAGTCTGACAGTTTTCCTTTAATGACGTTTGTCGGATACACCACTTGGAAAATACGATTTAGTTTGTATAACAGTCATAAATCTAATAAGTAGATAACCACATTTTTACTCTTTAGAGTAGATTGTCTTGTTCCAAAAAAGGCTAAAATTGTTCGAATATTTGAAACAGACCTAAACAAATATAATAGTACTGTCTATTGTATGTCCATGTAACTATTTCGCAAGGTTTAGATGGATCTTCACCAAAATTAGTATGGAGGCTCATTAGGTCCACGCAGGGGTACATACAAATTTTCAGTTTTGTGTTTTGTGCTTTTTTATGGGCGTTTTTACGTTTTTTACCACTACTTCGCCCCCTGTAGATGGATCTTCATCAAATTTGGCATGAAGATTTGTTGGATCCATGGAGAAATACACACAATTTTTTTAGTTTTGTATATTGCGTTTTGCGGTTTTTAGCGTTTTTTGCGTTTTTTACCACTACTTCGACTCCTGTTGATGAATCTTCACCAAATTTGGCACGAAGGTTTGTTGGGTCCATG
>NW_013668631.1:134732-145085 GCF_000517525.1 Limulus polyphemus | reverse complement strand
TATTTCCTGATAGACAGTAATTGAAGGTTATTACTCTACATTAAGTTGCGTTGGAAGAGTTCTGCTTTCTTATAGCATTGATATTAATGTTATCTAGTAGTATTAGTATTACTGTTATATTGGATATTATCACTTGTAGTATTATTGTTGCTGTTTTGTTATAGTACTGATATTATCCTTTGTAATATTCATGTTACTGTTTTGTTGTAATATTGATGTTACTGTTTTGTTGTAATATTGATGTTACTGTTTTGTTGTAATATTGATGTTAGTGTTTCGTTGTAGTACTGATATTATCCCTTGTAGTATTGATGTTACAGTTTTGTTGTAAGATTGATTTTATTCCTTGTAATATTGATGTTACTGTTTTGTTGTAGTATTGATTTATATTATCCCTTGTAGTATTGTTGTTGTTACTGTTTTGTTGTAGTATTAATATTATTCCATGCAGTATTGTTGTTACTGTTTGTTGTGGTATTGATATTATTCCTTGTAGTATTGGTGTTACTGTTTTGTTGTACTATTGATATTATTCCTTGTATTACTGATGTTACTGTTTTGTTGTAGCACTGATGTATATTATCCCTTGTAGTATTGTTGTTAATGTTTTTTGTGGTATTGATATTATCCCTTTTAATAGTGATGTTACTGTTTTGTTGTAGTATTGATTTATATTATCCCTTGTAGTATTGTTGTTACTGTTTTGTTATGGTATTGATATTATCCCTTTTAAGTGATGTTACTGTTTTGTTGTAGTATTGATTTATATTATCCCTTGTAGTGTTGTTGTTATTGTTTTGTTGTGGTATTGTTATTACCCTTTGTAATATTGTTGTTACTGTTTTGTTGTAGTATTAATATTATTCCTTGTAGTATTGTTGTTACTGTTTGTTGTGGTATTGTTATTATCCCTTGTAATATTGTTGTTACTGTTTTGTTGTAGTATTAATATTATTAATATTAATACTACAACAAAACAGTAACATCAATATTACAAGGGATAATATCAATCCACAACAAAAGAGTAACATTAATACAATCAATACCACAACAAACAGTAACAACAATACTACAAGGGATAATATTAATACTACAATAAACAGTAACAACAATATTACAAGGGATAATAATAATACCACAACAAACAGTAACAACAATACTACAAGGGAGTAACATCAGTACTACAATAGATAATATCAATACTACAAAAACAGTAACATCATTGCTACAAAAAACAGTAACAACAATACTACAAAAAAACAGTAATATCAATGCTCCAACAAAACAGTAACAACAATACTACAAGAGATAATATATATCAGTACTACAACAAAACAGTAACAACAATATTACATGGGATAATATCAATACCACAACAAAACAGTAACAACAACAACACTACAAGGGATAATATAAATCAATACTACAACAAAACAGTAACATCACTATTAAAAGGGATAATATCAATACCACAAAAAAAACATTAACAACAATACTACAAGGGATAATATACATCAGTGCTACAACGAAACAGTAACAACATTACTACAAGGGATAATATACATCAGTACTACAACAAAACAGTAACAACATTACTACAAGGGATAATATCAATGTTACAAGAAAACAGTAACACCAATACTACAAGGGATAATATATAACAGTACTACAAGAAAACAGTAACAACAATACTACAAGGGATAATATAAATCAGTACTACAACAAAACAGTAACATCACTATTAAAATGGATAATATCAATACCACGAAAAACATTAACAACAATACTACAAGGGATAATATACATCAGTGCTACAACAAAACAGTAACATCAGTAATACAAGGAATAATATCAATACTACAACAAAACAGTAACATCAATATTACAAGGAATAATATCAATCCTACAACAAAACAGTAACACCAATACTACAAGGGATAATATCAGTACCAAAACAAAACAGTAATAAGAATACTACAAGGGATGTAGTTTGTGAATCTCATGTAGTTTAATAATTTCAAGAAATAAACTAATGTGCGGTGATTTTACGATTTTGTCCTTTAATCTGCCTTCCAGGAGTGTAAATGTGATGTTTACAGCTGTTTTGTACTTTTTAATTACATCATTATCAAGTTCAATATATTTCAGCATTAAAATCATGTTATTTAGTTATTATAAGTATTATCATGCAGTCCTTCAACTTGAATGGAAGTATGCCAGTTATATCCAAAGACAAAACATTGCTAAAGTTTTTATTTTATGCGTGCCCAAAGAAACTCTTGTTGTTATCTACTGCCCGATCTTAGGAACTTGTTTTAGTATAGAGCCATTACGTGATCAGAATACCTACATTCATAAGCTTTCAAAAACGAAAGCGTTTTTTGTCTCGAAAGATGTCTACTGAACATATCGTAAGTCTGAACTAGCATGTGAAGTTTGTGATACGAGTAAATGAGTTTTATGAACCGATTAAGAAAAAATATTATTTTAAAAAATTTGACCTAAATATGTGCATATATGAAACAACCACGCAATCATTGAATAGAACTGAGAACAAAACAAAAAAGGGGTGATTAAGTAAACTTTACACAATATATAATTAAACTGTTTCACTTTTTCCATAGTTAGTCAAGGACTGGCCTTTCTTTAAAACGTACCCTCATTTTCGACATTACATATATTTATTGTTCTTGTCAGGAGAAACTACTTTTTAAATACCTATATAGGGTTATATACACCAAAGGTGTACCCCCCCCCAAAAAAAAAAAGAAGAAAGAAAGTCATTGTATCATTAACGTTTTCGTCAGTGCGGAGAAGTCAACAGTTGATTACATGTTAACTTAAGTATTAATACATTAAAGCTAACACTCAATAATGTCAATCATAGGCGTTGGTTTAACTATTGCTAAGGAGCGTGTACAACAATACAACACCTCAGTTTTTGTACACGTATTCTACCGCCCTGCCCGTTTAACATGTTGTATCTCAGTTAACTGTCAAGATAGTTTGCTTCTGACACTTATTCCATTGTCTTTAAACACGAGATGAAGCCGATAACATTGATTCAATTGTTTGGGGGTTTTGGTTTACGCCGCATAAATCTGAGCAAGTGATAGATGTAAACTGGCATAATGTCCCCCCCCTACAAAAAAAAAGTACGACTTAGTATAAATAAGATAGTAAGTTCTGTTTGATATTTTTATTTGCTTATTTAAGTATAAATTTATTATCAATTATTTCACCGTTATGTCTAATGTTCGAGTTTCATTTTGTGAAATGATAATATTTTTGTAGGCACATTTATGATAATAACAGTTAGGAACTTTTAGATCCCAAAGTAGAAATCATTGTTATTTCTTCTCAGAAAAGTGAAAATAAGAACACGAATTTCACCAACTCGCTTTAAGATCCCGAGGGTCTAATAGACGCACGTGTAAACATTAGTGTACATCAGACCTGATGATGAAATACAGAAAATAATTTTCAACGGAACCAAATATTTAAACGCCAGATGGCAAGGTCATCAGTGTATTAGCCGGAATTAAAATACCTTACATTTATTTTTAATCACATTTATTATTGGGTGTGTCCATAACTGCATTTTTTAAACTTACTCCACTAACTTCTATCAACTCATTACCATGTCCAATGTTAATCTTTAAGACTACAATAAAATTAAAAAAAAATGTGTGTAATATAATTTCTGTCAGGAATATACATACCGAGTTATTTATTACTCAAGACAGAAAGCGTGTATTTTCTTCTTTTTTTTTAATCCTCATCCTACCAAGGGTTTTCTTACCTTCCTGTTTGTACTTGTAAACACTAGAAGCACTAATCTTCGTCTATACAACTCAAGGTCGTGTAAAGGAATTTTTGCCTCTGATGGCTAGAACTGCCGTAATGTAGTATGAAAGTCATAAAGATGTAGAATGTAAAAAAAACAAAAAAAAACCCCAACAAACAGAAAGAACGTTGATCAATAATTCATACATTGAACTCCCTTCGCTACAGCTTTTGACTTGAAAAATCGGAGTACTGGTGACGTAAGTTATTAATAGAAGTAGCAATGGTGATTAATCCATTAAACGTCTATTTATCTTGTTATTTTAATTAGATAAACGTACATTAAACAAACTAAAACATGTAAAGAAAAAGGTTTTTTAACCCACGATAACTATTAATAATAGATAGGCAAACAACGATTTAAAACCATAAATAAGAGTTTTATTGATGGTGGAATATAGTAGATGTTTCGATAGAACATTGGTCTGTTTTAAATGTCGAAACGTGTAGTATTTTCTACCACCAATAAGTCGTTGTTTCCTTATCTATTATTAACATAATTTGCTTCCTTACTCAAGCACGATAATTGTTCCTTATTGCATATAGGATAATTTACTTGTGTCTCATTGTTTAGACTTTTTCAAACTACGATAATTGTTGTTCATTGTACATAAGTTAATCGCTTGGAGTTTCCTTGTTTGGATTTGTTTTTTGAATACACGATAATTGTTGTTCCTTGTATATAACTTAATCGATTTAAGTCTAATTTTCTTCTTTTGTTTTTAAACCATAATAAGTGTTGGTCATTGTATTTATATGTTAAACGACTTGAGTCTCTTTATTTTGACTTTTTCAAGCCACGATAATTGCTATTCATTGCATATAAAATAATCGACTTTAGTGTAATTTTTCGATTTTTGAAACCATGATAATTGTTGTTCATTGCATATAAAATAATCGACTTTAGTTGTCATTTTTTCGATTTTTGAAACCATGATAATTGTTGTTCATTGCATATAAAATAATCGACTTTAGTGTCATTTTTTTCGATTTTTGAAACCATGATAATTGTTGTTCATTGCATATAAAATAATCGACTTTAGTGTCATTTTTTCGATTTTTCGAAACCATGATAACTGTTATTCATTGCATATAAAATAATCGACTTTAGTGTCATTTTTTTCGATTTTTGAAACCATGATAAATGTTGTTCATTGCATATAAAATAATCGACTTTAGTGTCATTTTTTCGATTTTTTCAAATCACGATAATTACTGCTTATTGTGTTTTAAGTTCATCTGCTCGAGTCTTGTTGTTTTGTTTTTTTCCAAAAGAATCCAAAGTTAGCATGTCATTCATAATACAGTTGGAAAAAAGAAATGGCTATCAACATTTCTCCTCCCCCTCGTGGATACTTTTATGAAGGCCAGGCGTGGCCTAATAGTTAGCATGCTCGTATGTGAATCTTAAGGTTCATGGTTTGTGGCCTGTTGCCACAAAAACGCGGTCTGCACTGAGAGGCCGTGGGTGCACTATAAAAATGATGGGGAAATCCCATTATTTGGCCAGACCGCAGTAGTTCAAGAGTTGGCGGTGGGTGTAATGGTCTGGCTGCCTTCCCTCTAGTCTGTCAGTTCAACAGTAGAGACGGCCTTTTGCAGCTTAGCACAGAAATTCTGAAACAAATAAACGACCAAAAAAAAAACCCCTTAAAAACCAAAGACAATTTTGCTGAGCCCCATACCTGTATATGTCTATCTGTGAAAGCTGATTCTGTATTGTATATATACAGCACTGACATAAACAAATAAACTTATAAGTTATTTACATTACCAAATAAAACATTCATATAATCTAACATAGTATCTTAATATGGAAACTCGATATTTACCGCCGTGGACCTTCATGAGTTTATTGGACCACACGTTAAAAACCACAAGCTAGAGTTATCCTACATACAGAGACATCTAGATTCCTTGGGTATGAACTACCGACGTCAGTATTTTATTATAACCTAATAATTCACCAACAGATATTTCAGATAAAAATAAATAAAGAGAAACAGGCTAAAACCACGAGAGCTGTGCCTTCAATTTATTTTACACTGATGTAAAACTAACTACCTTATGGAGTTGTTAGTACTTTCTGATCAATATCGTCTTGAATGTCGTGTATTCAGGGAGGGGTCACCATAAGGGATAAATACACTATTTAGCCTACCAACATTTGAGAAATTTCCTTTAGATGGAAATGACTAACAACAAAGGAAATTAGTGATTATATCTTAATGCTCCCACCCAAGGGGTTCAGCGGTAACTCTACAGGGCTATGACGCTAAAAATTGGGTTTCGATACCCTTGGTAATTAAACAAGACAAGAAAACAACCGGTAAGTCTTTGATAACTGTTATTTATAATCCGTACTTGGATTACAATTTCAAAGTGGTTCAGTGGTAAGTATACAGGGTTAAGACGCTAAAAACTGGGTTTCGATACCCTTGGTAGGCAGAACACAGCTAGCCCATTTTGTACTTTGCGCTTAACAACAACGAAACGAGTACATCTTAATGGTTAACTCATTATTTAAACTTGATATTATAATCCAAGCACATATTATAAAGATCAGTCATGAAAGATTTACCGGTTGTTTCCTTGTCTTGTTTAATTACACTTAGGTTCAGCATTGCGCTTTATATAAGCTGACTTGTAATAACATAAACTACAGTGACTGCTACTCCAAGTAATACAAACAAGGAGATAGTTTTGTATGTTTGGCTCTTGCTATAAACGTTAAAAAGAGCTTCCTAGTGTTAACTTGGACATATTAATTTGGCAGTAAAATAGCGTATCACACACAACCAGTAATTGAATAAATCATATTTTACCTCCTTTTAGGCTTATATTGTATGTTTACGTTAATACTTGTTTCATTTCCCGCTGTAATTTATGTGGTTTGTTTTAGCTTCTGGTAGTAAGTCGTCGGTACTTTAAGAGTAAATGGAAAACTACCAGCAGTTAAGAAATTTATTGTCATATGGTCTATTAATATTTAAAAATATTTTGGTGATGAGAATCTATTCATATCTAAGATGAATTTCGGTTTTAGGCGTTGTTCTAGTAACGAAGTATGTAATCAAACCATGCATAAGTTTGTAGCCTAACTGGAAGACATGAAATTATTGACCATTGGGCTAGCTAGCTCTTCATAGAAAATTAAATCAATTTAAAGTCTTCAAGAATAATTCTATGGAAAGAGCTTTTATGGGAAAGAGCGTATTTAGATTTGAATTTTACTTTTTATATGTTTATTACCATATGACAGATTTCGTATTGAAGTCTCTGACTCCCTTTGTTCCCTGGTGTGACAGTGGCAATTTTACGGACTTACAACGGTAAAATCCGGGGCTCGATTCCCCGCTGGGGGGGGGGGGATACAGCCCAACGTGGCTTTACTATAAAACAAACAGACTTTATCCTTTCCTAAAAAATAAATAAATGAAGGAGCCACAGTATTGTTCTAAATAAGATTTAAAAAACGAACCAGGTTTTCTGTAGGTTTTGGAAACTTTAGTAATAACTTATTTAAAATCAAAATATGTTATCTATAAAAATCATACCGACAGAGGTAATATCTGGTGGAGTTTCTTCAGTCAGCTCTGTTGTGTTGTATGACGGGTTCAATAGCTGATGGAGTTTCTTCAGTCAGCTCTGTTGTGTTGTATGACGGGTTCAATAGCTGATGAAGTCTCTTCAGTCAGGTCTGTTATATTCGATGACGGGTTCAATAGCTGATGGAGTTTCTTCAGTCAGCTCTGTTATATTCGATGACGGGTTCAATAGCTGATGGAGTTTCTTCAGTCAGCTCTGTTATATTCGATGACGGGTTCAATAGCTGATGAAGTCTCTTCAGTCAGCTCTGTTATATTCGATGACGGGTTCAATAGCTGATGGAGTTTTTTCAGTCAGCTCTGTTATGTTGGATGACGGGTTCAATAGCTGAGCCCCCCAGTGGCACAGTGGTATGTCTGCGGACTTATAATGCTAAAAACCGGGTTTCGATACCCGTGGTGGGCAGAACACAGATAGCCCTTTATGTAGCTTTGTGCTTAATAACAAACAACAACAACAACATCAATAGCTGATGAAGTATCTTCACTCAGCTTTGTTGTGTGAATGGCAGATGCAGTAACTGATGGGGCTTTTCAACCAGCTCTGATGTATGGAGAACAGATTCAGTATCTTATGAAGTCTTTTCAGTCACCCGTGGTGTGTGGATGGAAGGATCATTAGCAGATCAAATAGTTTGAGTCAACCCTGATGTGTGTGTATTTCAAATTTCTGAATCTTTAAAAGGTTTTTTATTTAGCAAATGCATTTTAAGTTCGTGATATCGAAGTTTAACTTGTAAGCTTTTTCACGTTTTTTTATCTCTGTGTATTTTAAAGCAAGAATTGTTTCTTGGAATTGTTAAGAACTATAAAAAACACCATTTATTTCACTAAAAAACACACCATTTATTATACTAAACAGTTTTCTTGCAGCGCAGTGGGGTGCCTATTACTGTTAGTGGTCATAGAATAAATTACAACAAGATTTTTTTATGCCTTCCAAGTGTACAAGTTTGGAAACGTTCTTCTAACCTAACCCTCGTTGTATTATTTTTTAAGGGGGTAGATAGTGAGTAAATCGTTATTTTTAAATCCCAAAGACTTTCAGCGCCTACGTTGTTTGAAATATTTGGTTATTAGCAAGTCAAATTGAAATGCCATACTTTTTTTTTAGGTTATGTGATATATCTTGAGCGATCGAACTGTTGTATCTCAGAGGCAACATCTCAGAAACGTTGTGATGATAATCAGAGTTTTAACTGGAACGCCGTGTATTCATTCTTTGTTCAGGTCTCCTGTAGTTGCTTCATCAGTAACTCATGTCAGAGCTAGTGCAGAGCAAAGCTGCTTTGGCTTTGTTCTCTATAGTTCACGAGCATCACACACAGAGATAAACCAATCGAATGTCCCAAAATATAAAGTTCTTTAAGGCCTAACTTTAAATTTTAAATGCCTATATGTTGATACTATTATATAATATTTTCCCCTTATTTTACAATCGTTTCTTGTCGAAGAAAGCATACTTAGTAGGCAACAACTCTTGCGCGTAATCATTCTAATGCAGACCTCTGACAGCAACCTTATCTTAATACCAGGACAAACATATATTTAGCACTGAACACACTTGTAAGACTAGATTACGTTTCTTGGCTTGAGTAATTAATATGCCTTAAACGTGGTACTCGCATTTTTCACTACACCTGCGCATAACGTGTTGTATTTAAATTACCTATTCTTAATAAAGTTACTAGGTGATCTGTATATATTAAAGTTCTAGAGAATCTTTTATGGTTTTAAATTGTCGTATTAGTGTTTCGAAACACGCCGTTTATCTTCTTATAACAGTCGCCATGATTGGTTAGTTACATCTGGCTGAAATGTTTATTTTCTTATCGTGTATTCTTTGAACTCTGCTGATCTAATGATGAAGTACCTAGATATAACAACACACCGATACATTGCACAGCTCCATATATATAGGAGAGAGTTGAAAATGAATAGAGGCTTAGCACCCACATTTTTAGTGTACATATAGTGACTTGCGCATTGTTGTACGGTTAGCACCCAAATACTCAATACGTGACACATTTCACACCATCGTATGTATGGTTGATAACCAGATTACCACTATATATCCATTCATTACAACTGTCGTATATTTAGTATCCACATGCTTTATTTGTACACACTGAATATGCATAGCACCCAGATATTCTGTCCATATTTAGGCCTATTATCTGGGCGTCATACACACGACAGTTGTAGTGAATGTACAAAGGCCTATTATTTGGGTGTCATATACACGACAGTCGTAGTGAGCGTACAAAGACCTATTATCTGGGTGTCATATACACGACAGTTGTAGTGAGTGTACAAATACCAATTATCTGGGTGCCATATACACGACAGTTGTAGTGAGTGTACAAAGGCCTATTATCTGGGCGTCATACACACGACAGTTGTAGTGAGTGTACAAAGGCCTATTAATTGGGTGTCATATATACGACAGTCGTAGTGAGTGTACAAAGACCTATTATCTGGGTGTCATATACACGACAGTTGTAGTGAGTGTGTACACTCACTACAACTGTCGTGTGTATGGCACCCAAATAATAGGTCTGTGTACACTCACTACAATTGTCGTATGTATGACACCCAAATACTAAGTCTGTGTACACTCACTGCAACTGTTGTATGTATGACACCCAGATAATTGGTATTTGTACACTCACTACAATTGTCGTATGTATGACACCCAAATACTAAGTCTGTGTACACTCACTGCAACTGTTGTATGTATGACACCCAGATAATTGGTATTTGTACACTCACTACAACTGTCGTATGTATGACACCCAAATACTAAGTCTGTGTACACTCACTACAACTGTCGTATGTATGACACCCAAATACTAAGTCTGTGTACACTCACTACAACTGTCGTATGTATGACACCCAA
>NW_013668631.1:104966-133828 GCF_000517525.1 Limulus polyphemus | reverse complement strand
AATATTAATTAGTATTATGGTAGCCCGTATACGTCGAGTACTTCAAGTGCTTCATTAGCAGAGACTGGAGTGCACACTTTTCTGCTAAGTTAGTAAAGGCGCTTGTTCTTCAACTCCTTTTTGAAGAGGGGTGGGGTGAAATCCAGGAACGTTTTGATGTAGATACGACGTAGGAAGCAGAATAAAAATTGACACCCAATTAAAAAAAAAAAGGTGAAGAAAACTTTTCGACTTTGTTTAGCTCGTGTGTGGGAAAGAGAAGTTTGGTAACCAGGAAGGCCTAGTTTCTAAATAATGCCTTAATAGCTCCATCTGGTAGGTTAATTAATTAGTTCAGTCATCAAGATTACTTACTAGTTATCGTCATCGTGTTTTGCTGGTGGCGACATCTCTTGAGTTACCACAGAGCCTATGTATTCCGATTGCTTGCCAAATATATATACATTGAATTAGATATTATCTGCCACTCAAGTTATCATGAATAGGCTGTAATAAGTCAGTTATCAAGGACTGCTCAGATGAAATTTCTGGGTCAAAAACTATGAAACGAAAAGAACAATTAGCCATATTTTCAAGTAGCCGAAGCTTCTTTAAAAAACTCTTACAGTATGTGGGTAAGCATTGAACACACGTTAATTAAAGAACGAGAAAACAACATCACAAAACGTATGGGAAATCATAATTGTTCCATGGTAATTTAAATGTTACTCTAATCGATAATTTCTTTTTTCTGCATTTACACCACTATTTTTTGAAATTATAATTTAAGCTAACCGTTATAATTTTACGTGAACAATTTATTAATCATCCTTATTGATCGATTTAGTAAAATCAAATTAACGAAAGATGGCGCATCTCTACACTCTTAATTATCGGAAATAATTAACAAAGATTAAACTTGACTCTAGTTCTCTACCTCCGGAACTGATAATGGAATTAATGATTTGACGCTGTAGCTGAGACATTTTACAGAAACTGAGACGTCATACAACATTTCAGTCATCTGACAACCTGATTTAACTCATAAAGCACAAGTCAGCAACGATTATTTAAAGTTTTTACTCTGTTGCTGATGTCATATTAGCTATCGTAGTTGAGAACTCATAATCTGTTTTTCCTCTGTTTGATACTATGTTGGATTTTGGTACCCAAAAAACTCCAAGTTGTCCAAGTTCCATCACGGTCATCATTACAACTATGCTGTGGTTTTGTTTCGTACTATGTTGGATTTTGGTACCCAAAAACCCCCAAATTGTCCAAGTTCCATCACGGCAATCATTACAACCATGCTGTGGTTTTGTTTGATACTATGGTGGATTGTGGTACCCCAAAACCCCCAAATTGTCCAAGTTCCACCACGGCCATCATTACAACCATGCTGTGGTTTTGTTTGATACTATGGTGGATTGTGGTACCCCAAAACCCCCAAATTGTTGGCATGGTTGTAATGATGGCCGTGGTGGAACTTGGACAATTTGGGGGTTTTGGGGTACCACAATCCACCATAGTATCAAACAAAACCACAGCATGGTTGTAATGATGGCCGTGGTGGAACTTGGGTCGAGTAGATGTAACATATATTAAAAGCTAATTTTCCCGGAAGGATGGCAGCCTATGTTGGGATGATGGGTATGGTTCGTAAATAATGATAAGGGGCATGTCTAGTCCTTTGGCATTAAAACTTGGTCCACAATTAATCCTTGAATCTCGTAATGACGCCAAGAAGAAACGAGGACGTTACTTTGACAGTTTTTGTCACCTGAACTCATCAGTGCTAAACATTGTAAACTGAAGAATCTACTTACATACAAATATAGTGGTACATTACTATTTGTTGGAAGGGTTAACTTCCATTCTTCATTATTACAATAAAGGGTTAACTATTCAAGAAACATAAGTAAGTTATAAACCTTCCATTCCCAGCGGTGAAGTTTAAGTAAATGAGTAAAACTTCTTCGGATACCACAGTTTTCTGGTTGGTGAACATATGTATAAATACTGACATGTATAATAGTTATCAACTAGATATTAAAATGTATTTTATTAAGCACGGATAAAAGTTTAATACCCTAGTAACCAGACTGTTTAATGATACTTGTGTACTCTCATTTACAGTGTAATGTAGATTTAATGCCTAAATATTCACAATATGTGTATATACGGGATTCATTCTACTAATCAGTTTTAAGAGTTATCAACAGTATCTTTATCAATTGTACTTAGCAGTTTCAGGAGTTAGCAACATTACCTCTACTTGTTGTATTAAACGATTTTGTAAGATTTCTACGGAAGTGATTAGTGATTAAGTGCACACTGTAGTACACTGCAACTAATAACCAGTAGGAAACATATTTTACCAAGTCAATACCATACGTAAGCATGGAAACTACAAACGTACACGTTGGTAAAGTATAGTAGGTGTAAATGTAATATTGCCTGTTTTAAATTCAGATCTACCAGTAGTCCCACGAAGATAACTAACTATAAAAGCTTTCTAAGTAACCAAGCCTTAATTACAACGAAAACATTAACAGAGAAAAAAAAACATTGTTGTACAAAAACAACATATACAGAAAAATAGTCAGTCGGACGTTACCTTTGGAGACCAGTATACAATTCCACTCATTGTGACTGAACTAAGTAAATTGAAAACCTTTTGTCTTCATCGTGGTGCGGCCGTCTCATCGGTTTTAGTTTAGAGTTAAATCATTATAACTTTTAGCATTATGAAACATTAATCAATCTATATTTTAAACATAACATTTGTCTAACTGAAATGTAAATAGAAAGCTAGATGGTTGAGGAACTAAATATTCATAAACTCTAATAAAACGTTTATTATTCCTCGCTGGGTCAGCTTTAAGTTTGCAGACTTAAGAAGACGAAAATTGGGTTTTGTTTCCTTGCTATAAACAAAGCGCTGAAAGCCTATTGTGTAGCTTTGTGCTGAACAAAAAAAAAAAGAGCACCAGCTAGACTTTATGTTCAAACATTTTAATTGAGACATCGTGTTACACGGTGATGTAGCTTCATATGTATTGTGTTACACAGTGATGTGGGTTCATATGCACCGTGTTACAGTGATGTAGGATCATATGCACTGTGTTACACAGTGACGTAAGTTCCCAGACACCACGTTACACAGTGATGTGGGTTCATATACACCGTGTTACACAGTGATGTAGCTTCATATGTATTGTGTTACACAGTGATATGGGTTCATATGCACCGTGTTACACAGTGATGTAGGTTCATATACACCGTGATACACAATGATATGGGTTCATATGCACCGTGTTACACAGTGATGTGGGTTCATATACACTGTGTTACACAGTGATATAGGTTCATATACACTGTGTTACACAGAAATGTAGGTTGATAGACACCGTGTTATACTGTGATGTAGGTTCATAGACACCATGTTACACAGTGGTGTAGGTTCATATACACCGTGTTACACAGAAATGTAGGTTCATAGACACCGTGTTACACTGTGATGTAGGTTCATAGACACCATGTTACACAGTAGTGTAGGTTCATATACACCGTGTTATACAGTGATGTAGGTTCATAAACACCGTGTTACACAATGGTGTATGTCCATAAACACCGTGTCAAACAGTGAAGTAGGTTCATACACACCTTGTTACACAGTGATGTAGCTTCATATGTATTGTGTTACACAGTGATGTAGCTCCAATGCATTGTGTTGCACAGTAATGTAGCTTCAATGCATTATGTTAAACATTGATGTAGATCCATATACACTGCATACATATATACAGTGTTACAGGTCCATAGATGTGTTAGACTATGTTACACATTTATGTAGGATCATATGCACTGTGTTACACAGTGACGTAAGTTCCCAGACACCATGTTACACAGTGACGTAGCATCATATGCACTGTATTACCTAGTAGTATAGATTCACACACACACATATATACATACTGCGCATGGATGGAGGCTTGTAATAATCATATATGCACATTCATTATGAGCACCTATATTTACCAACAGTGATTTCTAAAGTTAATGTTGTTTAAAAGTTGATCTACAAATAACGAACAATCTACACAGAACCCAATATAGTAAAGTGACGTTTCTGGAAATAAATCTTGTATGTTACTGGTCCATCTTGATAATAACATATCATGTGATACACCAGTATATATATATAATAGCAACAGGAACACGAGTATGCAGGAAATTACAAATTATGCTTTATAAGAAAAATGTTGTTTTCGACAAAGAAGAAAACTCACATATCCGTATTCTTTTGTCCGTTATCATTATATCACTGTGATTTTAGTAATACTTATTAAGGCTGAAATTCTGAAATCTATTAATCTTCTTCGTAAAATCGAATCGGATAATTGTCGGCCATTTTGAATCCAAAACGTGACGAAGGTATGGAAATAGTCAAAACTAAGAAGTAGAGACATTGTAATTACTCTATTGTATTCTTTTCTAAAAACATTACGTTTGCATGAATTTGTTCTTGATTTCAAGGGTGTCGTATTATGTGAATGACTGATGAAAATGCAATCGAGTGGATACAACTCACGTTTGTTGTATTTCACGTGACACTTAAGAATTACCGTAATTACTCAGTATATTTAATTGTATATCTAACCATTTAAAGGTTTGTTTGTATTCAAACAAAATTATTATTTCTATTTCTGAATAGAAATAGTAACCGATTTTATTATTTTGAATTCGATTCGGATTCGATTATCCAAGTAATCGTCACAACCCTAACAATAAATTTAAGTTAATTATTTACAGTTAATTTCAGCATATCTATCCGTCTGCCTATCTAAACCCACGTACCTATCCATGTATATCAATAATATAAAGGTTTTTAACTGGAAATACGTAATAATATAAAGGTTTTTTAACTGGAAATACGTAATAATATAAAGGTTTTTAACTGGAAATACGTAATAATATAAAGGTTTTTAACTGGAAATACGTAATAATATAAATATTTTTAACTAGAAATACGTAAAGTAGATAGTTGAGTTTGTTTCGTATTTCAACAAAATCTTGCAAGAAAAGACCCAGAGATGGAAAGAGAAATGAACGAATGCGACTCACCGATGGCGATTCCTAAGTGTTTCTTATATATAAACACATAGTTGTATACGTACAGTTTTTTATCAAAGGTCGGTTGCTGCGTCATTTTTATTCACAGGTATTTTTATTGCCATTTTACTTAACCGACAAATATCGAATATAGTTTTTTATGTAGTGAACCACTTTCTTTAAGTCTTCTTTTTAATGAAGAAAACAACCGTCGGTATTAATGGAATCTGCTAAAATATTTTAATTGTATAAACCAGTTGATTTATAGCTTTTTTGTCGGCATATTTTTTTTTCGACTTACCCTCCTGGCAACTGATGCAAAAAATGTATTTTTCAATCTAAGAAAAAAAACACCAAAAAGTCTAATGACTTAAATATTCTGAACGTATATATATAAGTTCAGAATTTTTAAGTCATATATATACATATATGAATGGAAAATTACTGAATACTTCATTCTGCACTCCACCCCTCCTGTGACTCAGCGGTAATTTAGCGAACTTGAGAAGCTAAAATTCGAAGTTCAGTACCCGTTATGAGCACAGTACAAATAACACATTACGTAGTTTGGAGCTACAAAAAAAAGAAAAAGAAACAGGCAAAGGAACCAGTTACGCAAACAGCGAGAAAACGTAGTAAACATGCATTTGGTGTCTATGATTCTATCATTTAATAAATCATTATGATAATTAAAGGTAATCAATTCTCAGAATTTAATTTTCCTCTCTGTACCAAAATCATATTAAAACTTTAATTATTGCCTACTTGGTGCTTATTTTTTTGAAATATACCAACAACATATATTTCTTTAGAATAAAATGTACCTGTTACCTACTTTGACATTTTCTATGGAACTGTTTGAACGGTTGTATAACTATAGAAATGTACGGTTGTATAACTATAGAACTGTATGGTTGTATAACTATAGAAATGTACGGTTGTATAACTATAGAACTGTACGGTTGTATAACTATAGAAATGTACGATTGTATAACTGTAGAACTGCACAGTTGTATAACTACAGAATTGTGTGGTTGATTAACTATAGAAATGTACGGTTGATTAACTATAGAACTGTACGGTTGTATAACTGTAGAACTGCACGGTTGAATAAATACAGAACTGTGCGGTTGTAAAACTATAGAAATGTACGGTTGTATAACTGTAGAACTGCACGGTTGAATAAATACAGAACTGTGCGGTTGTATAACTATAGAATTGCACTGTTGTATAGCTACAGAACTGTGTGGTTGATTAACTATTGAAATGTACGGTTGATTAACTACAGAATTCCATGGTTGTATAACTATAGAATTGTGCGATTGATTAACTATAGAACTGTACGGTTGAATAAATACAGAACTGTATAGTTGACTAACTATAGAACTGTACCGTTGATTAACTATAGTTTGTTTGTTTGTAATTAAGCACAAAGCTACACAATGGGCTATCTGTGCTCTGCCCACCACGAGTATCGAAACTTGGATTTTAGCGTTGTAAGTCCGCAGACATACCGCTGTGCCACTGGGGGGCATTAACTATAGAATTGCACAGTTGTATAACTATAGGACTGTACTATTGAATAAATACAGAACTGTGCGGTTAATTAACTATAGAACTGTACTATTCTATAACTAAACTTAAAAAATCATTAAAAGCTATAACTTTCCAAGTTGAAAGTAAAAGAACGAAAGAAATTTGTAAGGAATAAGGAAAAGTTATCCATGCTATATGTTCCACCAACTTGAAAGTTGGATGACCAGTACACCTGTAAGAAATTAGTCTGTTGCGAAATTTTGTTAAAAAATCAAACATGCCTTTTTAATTCTATACATCTTTATCACAGACGTTTAGCTAATAAACCATGTAAATTTGAAGAGTATAATACTAAGTATAACGTGTACCATCTGTCTTCCAAAGCATGAACAGGTATTCTGGTTATTTTATGACGTAATGTTGATGAATTTACTATAAATTAGATTCAGATACTAATTTACTCTAACGATTAGTTTCTGAACACTAATTTACTCTGATAATTAGTTTTAGGATACTAATTTATCTAACAATTAGATTCAGGGTACTAATTTATTCAAATAATTAGTTTCAGAATGATAACTTCCTTTAGAAATTAATTTCAGGGTACTAATTTACTCTAACAGTTAGTTTCAGGATACTAATTTACTCTAACAGTTAGTTTCAGGATACTAATTTACTCTAACAGTTAGTTTCAGAATGCTGGTTGCTCACGGTGATTAAGTATAAAACTAAAAATGTTGTTTGTATATGTGTACATTGTAAGATAAAAAAGTCAAAGGTCATTCACTGAATTTTGTGGTGCATTGTTTAGTTTCGTATTCTAATTACAGAATGTTTTAAGTTTGTTTTCTTATTTTTGTTTTATCAGTGCAGTTTTAGTTTTTACTTTATCTTGCAGAAACATAAATGTGATAACATCTACAACATTACGTACCTGATTCGTATACAAATACTACAGAACTCGTGTTTATATTTTAAGCGTTACTGTCATCAATAAACATCATGCTCCATTTTAATGGACAGAATAATAAATAACGGATCATGTTCGTTACAGTAGCGGTTTGATTCCTATCTCTGCCCTGTCTTAATTTTCTTCACTGTTGATCGTACATTAGCGATTCAGTTTATCATCAAGACAGCGTGAATTCACTACGGTAACTCGTTTCTGTTTGTTTTGTTCATTTCTTGAACACCACGCACAGCATTGTTTATCTTTATTAAGAGAGCAATCTATCTATGCTCTTTCTACTGACGATAGGGATATAAGCCTGCAGCATAGCAATTTAAACCGGTTCTGCAAATAACTGGGTTACATTTTCTAAATTTGACTTTTGGAGACAAATAATTGAAAATTTGTCCTAACGATACCTCATTCAATACAATAGTATTATAGTTAAGTCAGAGTAATTGTAGATAGACAGGTAGATAAGTATACTTTTTATTAAAATAACCAACCCAGTAGATAGATAGATAGAACGGTTTTATTTATTGCAGCATTGTAAGTGTGCTTCATAGAATATGTGATTTTTTTATAGCACAAACTTTATGACAGCTTACTGAAATAATGGTAATAAAAGAACATTTTCTGATCACACAGAGTTTGAGAAACACATTTCGACATAATGAATACAAGTAATGCCAGTCATGCAGGGGCTGTTTAACTAACAAACTCTTCGGTCTGAGTCAATGTATATGTCTTAATAAAAAACAAAACACGAGATTTTATTCACGTTTTTAGTGAAACATTTGTATATTTTTTAAGAACTTGTCTTACCAGGAGATAAAATGACTATAAACACCACCACACATGGCAAGGAATACCTTGTTCAATTACTGTTTGGGTCTGTTTTAAAGCCATCTTCAAGACTTGTGAGATCTTGTATTTTCAGTTTTCTCAATCTTTGGTAGCAGATTTTCTTGTTGCTTTAAAATATTAATAAGGAAATTCAATTTGATTATTACTGTAAGATGTAAAATTGGTAATTTAAGAATACCAACAAATCAAGTTTATTTTTAGTGTTTTTAACTAAAGTGATTTTAATATTTAATTACGAATACGCGGACGCGCCATAGCGATACTAACTTATTAACTGAGTTTTACTTTGGGCACTTGTGCTGAGACTTATCGTAAAACTGTAATAAATAAATAGATAAATGAATACATATAAATAAAACAAGTTATTTCACTAACTAGCAAAGATATAGTTAGTTTTAAGAGTTCCAATAATCTGTTCTATATTTAAAAAGTAAAAATAATGGTTATTATAAAAACTAAACATTTAAAAACTCGCGTATCGCCATTTTTATAACTTTGAAACAAAAGTGCTTGAAAGTGTAATTTCAGTCGTCTATTGTAGTGATTTTATGAGAAAAACTGTATTAATGATAGTAATCATACTTATGCAGAGTCTGAAAAATTTAGAATTCGAATTTTGCAAGACTGCAGAAGTTGAGTACGATTTTGAAGCTTCACAGCGTCGTTGTGGTCGTCAATATTGCATAGCTTCATTTGCAAAAGGCTCCATCATAAGGCTGTCATGTCTGAGGCACGCTACTCCTCCTTGCATGCTTTCTATAATCCATCTATTACAAGTACAATTGTTTGCTAGCACCAGTTTCAATAATACGATCACATAGAAGCTCATAGGCACTTCGTCTGGTGACTTGATGAGTATGTCTTCGTATGGAATAGCATGAACACCGTTTCGTTTTCCAGCTGTTTGACGTATGTGACGATTGAACGTATATATCCAGGAAGCAATTTGTGTACACGTGATTTGTGCTGCTTTTCCAGACGGAAATGATTCTTGATTATATTGTTTGGGGTACGTGGACGGCTTTTGTTTTAATTTTATAATAAGAACACGATTTGCAAGAACGGTATTTTTATTATTGTGCATATACATATAGATGTAGTATTACTATACACAATGACAGTCTAGTGAAACACACATGTATTATTACTAAGTACAGTGACAGCCTGCTGAAACGTTTATTATTACGAAACACAGTGATAGTCTACTGGAACATACATATATCACTTGTCGAACAAAGGAAGAGTGAACACACACGCACATATAAGCACGTTTATTGATACTCGAAAACAGTAACGCTATATATACAAATATCCAAATATTAATACAAGAACACTGACAATGTAAATACACATTCATGTGTTACTATAAGAGCACGGTGACTGTATACAAACAAGATATCTTATTAATTGACGTCTTATGATATTCAACTCTTCTATCACATGATCATCCTTCTTAAATTGAAGAAGGTTTAAAATATAAGGATAATACCATTTGATTTTATATTTTATATAAGGCTTTGAATGATATATTTTTAGGTTAAAAATCTATGTGCATTTTGCTATGAACCTGATTTTGAGCTTGTAGGGTGACTCACGTGATTTACTATAATTTTGAGCGTCCTAGGTGACTCGCGTGATATGCTGTGGTTTTGAGCGTCCAGGGTAACTCGCGTGATTTTGAACGCGCAGAGTGACTCGCGTGACTTACTGTAATTTTGAGCGTCCAGGGTGAATCAGTGATTTACTGTGGTTTTGAGCGTCCTAGGTAACTCGCGTGATATGCTGTGGTTTTGAGCGTCCAAGTTGACTCGCGTGATTTACTATGATTTTGAGCGTCCAGGGTAACTCGCGTGATTTTGAACGCGCAGAGTGACTCGCGTGACTTACTGTAATTTTGAGCGTCCAGGGTAACTCAGTGATTTACTGTGGTTTTGAGCGTCCAAGGTGACCCAGTGATTTACTGTGATTTTGAGCGCGCAGAGTGACCCAGTGATTTGCTGTGGTTTTGAGCGTCCAGGGTGACCCAGTGATTTACTGTGGTTTTGAGCGTTCAGGGTGACTCAGTGACTTACTGTGGTTTTGAGCATCCAGGGTGACCCAGTGATTTACTGTGGTTTTGAGCGTCCAGGGTGACCCAGTGATTTACTGTGGTTTTGAGCGTCCAGGGTGACTCAGTAAAAGATAATCGAAATTTGTAGTATTTCAGCTGTGACATTGTTACGAAAATATTAATCTCTCCCAGTTAATGTTTACGCTAATTAGGCATCTGATGTTCTGCTGTGTGATCTGAAGTGCAAGTTATTGGTAATTCAGCCACACGCTCGTTAATAAACATTTAGTATAGATGTATGTACACATCTGTAGTTTATATTTCATTTCAATATGGAATATGGTCAGCAGAAACGACAAAGGCAGCTTAGCACCAATTTTGCATGCTTAAAGTCAGATGCTAAGGTATCCTCAATCACTTCTTTAAAAATGCTGTTTACTGGGCATTTTTCTTGTCTGGAGTCTATCTGCAGGATGCGACATGTCACCCAAGGGCATGCAAAAGTGCACGATGGGTTGTAGTCTGAGAGGAATGCGTCAACCTTCTTCTCTTCAAGAAATGTATTGGCCAATTAAACACGGTGTATTCAACAAGCATCATCACTCCTTAGACCGAAGACGGGGCCATTTGCACCAATAATGTGAAGCACAGAGGTCTGTGGGATGTGCATCACATAGTGTGTAGTATTGATGGTGCCAATTCACAGAATGTAAAAAGTCGGTATCCACCAATGCTACTTACTCTTACAACATTTCCGCTACAGCCACATGCGCCATTTTCTTTTATGAATATGTGGTTGGTTCTGGTTACAAGTTCTATCCAGATTAATTTAAATTTGTTACCTGGCTGCAGGGTAAAGAAAAACTCATCTGTAAAAAAAGAATACTTCTCCACATGGTGTTCGTTCACTGGTTGTACTCTTGGCACCCTTTGTTTCTAATTGGCCATACATTGACATAACGTCCACTTATGGCTTTGAACGGCTGAATCAGTCTCTGAGCAGGTACCATACAATTTCGACTAGCCAGAATCAAACGATAGTGATTACTTACTCATGAGCGATTGTCTGCTTTGTTCAGGTATTTGAGCAATTTTGATATTGGTTTGAAATCAAATTCACTTTATACTCAGAACACTTTGAAAGACCACTCAATCACTTGTATTTCAGATCATCAGATGTCTCTTTTGCATAGTCCGTGAAGAAGAAAATATGATAATTATAGCTACTTAGAAATCTATAGAACCAGGTTAGATCTGAAGGGATATATAACATTTAGATTTAATCTAACCTTATACAATGTCAATCCAACTCAGAAACTCTTGAGAATCCAAAGCCCATGTACAATCATGTTGGAAAAGTTAGAACTGAGCAGACATGCGACATGTATCATCTACCTTTAACTAAAAACACAATATCACTCCGCAACCCATGAAAATTTAGGCTTGTCTCTCGTTAGATAAATTCTGTAGGCTATTGCTACAAAAACTAATTTTTTAGGTGCCCTACTGATCAACAGCTTGGCCGGGAGATTTAAGTATCAGATAGGTATATATATATATATAGTATGACTGAAAAATATAATCATTAATAAACTATATTTTCTTTTATCTATAGAAAAGTCTGCAGGAATTGCAAGTGTTCCCGGGAGGACCATGGGGGCGCCATGACCTCTATTAGCATGGCGGAAACTGAACGCATTACCCACAAGATGGCGCTGCCGTTTGGCAGTAGCAATGAGGCACAACAACGTCAATCCCAATCCGATGACGACAGTGGTTGCGCATTGGAGGAATATACTTGGGTACCTCCAGGCCTAAAACCAGAACAAGTGAGTGGTATACTTTTGTCAGTATTGCATATTCCAAGTATATATAAGTGACATCATTTCATCAACTGTATCAACACAGTTACAGGTTGATAGAAATACATGGTCTGATAGAAATATTGAATACACCCACATTGTATTTAATTCTTTAAATACAAATGAACACTTCGCTCCTAACTGGCCTGTCAAAATTTTTTGATTTTTTAACCGCGTTTGGCGTGTTGTAGGCACTGTACTCAGTATAAGATATCATCAGACTGGTATGGCAAGCCATAAGGACCATAACGTATAAGATCATCGCGTTGCCAAACAAGCCAATAATAACATAGTTTTCAATCACATGATGTCTCTACAATGGGTTAGATCAACACGTTATGGCTCTGTAGATCGATGTCATATACATGGCCACATCATATTTATTCAAAACGTTATCGACTACGTATTGGATCAACACGTTATGATACTGTAAATCGGTAGTTAACAGGGTCGTAATGTATTGACTCAACGTGTTGTCGAAGCAACCAATAAGACTGTCATAATTCTCGCTGGGCCTGATGTTTTTAAGTGCTATAATTATCTTATATATGCTTACCAAGAATTACAGCACCCTTATTAGTTACTACACGTTGAGTCAATACGCTATGATCCCGTATTATAGACTTGCAGGGCCATAAGGGGTTGATCCAACTCGTAGTCGAAAGTTCTGCTCCTCGTTGAATTAATACGTTGTGGCTTGCCGTATAGACTTACTGGTATACAACACTAAACCGTAGTTGAGTCACTTTTTTTTGTATTAACTCTGCAATGAAATTTTAAGTTGTGTGATGTGCTTTGCCAAAACTGGCAAAGCGCGATCCCTTTCCAAAGGTATACACATTACTCTTAATCGGCCCACAGTATCACATACACGATGGGGTTGTAGTCTGGGAGGGATGCATCAATCTTCTTCTCTTCAAGAAATGTGTGGCCAATTAAACACGGTGAATCCAGCAAGCTCTTCGCTCTTTAGACCGAAGCGTATTTATTGCGATGAAAACAGAGCGTTGGTAAATCAGAACATTTTATTGGCATAAAACAAGGCTGTTGGTAAATGAGAGCGTTTTATTGACATGAAACCAGGGGATTGGTAAATCAGAACATTTTATTGACATGAAACAAAGGCTTTGGTAAATCAGAGCCATTTATTAATTGAAGCCAGAGCGTTTTATTGAGATGAAACAATGCCGTTCATGAATCAGAGCATTTTATTGACATAAAACCAGGGCGTTGGTAAATCAGAGCGTTTTATTGACATGAAATCAGTGCGTTGATAAATCATAGCCATGTATTAAGATGAAATCAGAGCGTTTTATTGACATGAAACCAGGGCATTCATAAATCAAAACCGTTTATTGAGATGAAATCAGAGCGGTGATAAATCAGAGACATTGCAAAATAATCCGATATCAGTATTAGTATTGAAAAAGCGTTTAATAAATTTTACTTTAGTCATTTTTGGATACCAGATTAAGGTGTGACTTTTAATAAAATTTAAAAACGTTTATAATATTGCTTTAGTTTGTGTGTTAAAAATATCCACAAGCAAACGAAGGTGGAGTTATAAGAATGAATGTGATATTACTATCGATGACGTCATGTGTTCTATGTACATAAAACGATAATTGTTTTGGACACTTCTTGTTATTTACATTTACTAGTGTTCTAACTATATTATAGTGGTTTTCACTGCTCAAGCCAATATGTTTTGACGAAAAGATAACCAAATTCGAGTCACTTTCAATCGTTCGCATATTAAGCCCCTAATTTCATTTTTCTCTACTCTCCTGGGTTGAGCGTGGCCCAAATGTTATTGTGCCAGACTGTACATTCTAGATTTTATGGCTCGCGCCCCGTTACCGCTGAAGAAAAAAAAACGTGCCCTAAACTTTGGAACTTTTGAGAATGAGGGTCAACTCCCCCTATTCGAGTAGAGCTGGCAATGGATTATTTTGACAAGCTTCGAACCTCTAGTCTACCACTTCAAAATTAGGAACAGTTAGCAAAATTAGCCCTCTTGTAGTTTTGCGCGAAATTCAACAAAAAAACTCTACTCGCCAAGTAATATATATATATACATATAAACATATACAACATATATATCAGTCAGATAAACCTGTATTTTGGCACATCATCTAACTTAAAGTGGACTGAGATAACTGAATTTCTTTACATGGTCTGTTTCTTAGCAAATAAACATCATTATTATAGAAAAAGTTAAAAACCGCTAAAAATACGGCCCTCGGTGGCTCAGCGGTAAGTCTGAAGGCTAAAACCAGGCTTCTATACCCATGGTGGGCACATTACAGATAGCTCATTGTGTAGCTTTAGGTTTAACAACAAACAAACAAACAAAGAAAATATGAAAAACGAAGTTTAAAAAATAGAGAACAAAAAATCACTGTTTTGGGGATTTAATGTGCAAGATATCTTTGTTTTATTTACATATTTAAACATCAGTATTATAAATATGATTGTCACAGTTAGGAAGACTCATCGACCCGATCGATTTCGGAAAGTTGTCATCCATGAACTCACCCCTTATGCAGAAAGGAATATCTTTGGAGTGTGCTCTGTTCTTCTAACTACTTTAGTGATTATATAAGGCTTGTTTGTTTGTTTTTGGAGTTCGCGCAAAGCTACTCGAGTGCTGTGTAATTTAGCAATGATAGACTAGCGGAAAGGAAGCTAGTCAACACCACCTACCGCCAACTCTTGGCTACTCTTTTAGCAATGAATAGTGGGATTGTCAGTCACATTATAACGCTCCCATGGCTGAAATGGCGAGCATTTTCGGTGGTTATATAAAGATAGCTGCTATTGAAATATCCTGGATAACGTGTTTCACTGGTGTTCCCGCAAACGATGTTAGCATTGTCTCATTATGGTATTTAATATAAAAGAAATGTACGAGTTGTTTCTTGTTGTTTTTCTAGACCACACATAAATCATTGTTTGCAGTAATAAACCGTTTGTTATTATGAATGGATACTTTTTCTTTTTGGCCTAAATCTATTTGAACAAAGGATTTTTTAGGCCAGCAGATAAAAATTAACTAGGTGGAATTAATAAACATCAGTAAGTGATGGTAAAATGATGTAAGCGTTTCTACTTTGTTTATATATCATTTATGTCATTGTTCGTTGTCTTACTCTCTAAAGGTAAGGGAACGGTGGAAGTGTATTTATCATGAACAAAGGTTATTTTCAGAGCAGCGAAGTATGACATCTTAGGATAATTTGCCTTCTGTAGCATGTTATTAATAAGGAATGAGACTGGAGAACGAGAAAGCCCTTCGACACGCCTTTCTGCCGCTTATGCGTCAGGAGTTAGAGAGGGGCCGTCTCAGTTTCAACGCCCCCGAGGCCAGTTTGGAGGGTGGTACCTACGTAATCAATCCTTGTGTTGGAATGTATGTACTCCTTGTTATCTTTAAAGTTCAGATATGGCTCCCAGGTCCAAAAAACTTGAAATTATAAATTCAGATCTCTGTACTACCTTCATAACTGGCCTAGCTTCCCATACCAAGTAGTGCAACTCATGAATAGTGAGCGACTCATCCAAAGTAACTATTGAAGAAAAATATATAGCGATTGATCATTAGCAATTACTGTTGCTGAAAAATAACGACTGAATATTAGCAATTACTGTAGCTGAAAAATAACGACTGAATATTAGCAATTACTGTAGCTAATAAATAACGAATGAATATTAGCAATTATTGTAGCTGATAAAATAACGACTGAATATTGGCAATTACTGTAGCTGATAAATAACGACTGAATATTAGCAATTACTGTAGCTGAAAAATAACGACTGAATATTAGCAATTACTGTAGCTGAAAAATAACGACTGAATATTAGCAATTACTGTAGCTGATAAATAACGAACTGAATATTAGCAACTACTGTAGCTGATAAATAACAACTGAATATTAGCAACTACTGTAGCTGATAAATAACGACTGAATATTAGAAATTACCGTAGCTAATAAATAACAACTAAATATTAGCAATTACTGTAGCTGATAAATAACGACTGAATATTAGCAACTATTGTAGCTGATAAATAACGACTCACTATTAACTACAACTGTAGCTGATAAGTAGTGACTAATCATTAGAAACTACTATAGCTGATCAAGAGCGTCTGATTGATTTATAACAAGTTGCGTAGCTCATCAGAAGTGAAGCTTGCTTATAACAGTGATTATCCGTAGAAATAGTGAAGCCCACGAGAAGAGATCAATATATAATACTATAGTTCACTTCATTAATAGTTTATTTGTAGTAACTACTCCTTAACAATAAATATAATATATTTGTAGTAACTACTCCTTAACAAATCATTTTATATATTTGTAATAACTGATCCTCAACAATTTATATAGCTTATTTATAGAAATTAATTCCTAACAATATATAAAACTTACTTGTATTAACTAACCCTAACAATTTATATAGATTATTTGTAATAACTAATCCATAACAACTTATATAGATTATTTGTAGTAGCTAATCCATAACAATTTATATAGATTATTTGTAATAACTAATACATAACAATTTATACAGATTATTTGTAATAACTAATACATAACAATTTATATAGATTATTTGTAGTAACTAATCCAAAGCAACTTATATAGATTATTTGTAATAACTAATACATAACAATTTATATAGATTATTTGTAGTAACTAATACATAACAATTTATATAGATTATTTGTAGTAACTAATCCATAACAACTTATATAGATTATTTGTAATAACTAATACATAACAATTTATATAGATTATTTGTAGTAACTAATACATAACAATTTATATAGATTATTTGTAGTAAGTAATCCATAACAATTAATACAGATTATTTGTAGTAACTAATCCATAACAATTTATAGATTATTTGTAGTAACTAATCCATAACAATTTATATAGATTATTTGTAGTATCTAATCCACTGATCCATATTAGGTATCCTAGAGCGTTATTATTGAGTCATCTATGAAATATGCTGCTGTTTTTTATGTTTGAATTCTTATTTTAAAATTGGAGTAATATTATTTCTTTTTTTTCAAAACTGTTGAAAATGTAGAATATATATATAGCCCATACTTTTGTACAGCTTTGAGCATTTATTTGATTCGGGGACTAAGATCCAATTTAAAATTAAAGTACCTATTCTTTTTTTAAATGTCACCTCTTCATTAACACCATGATAAAACTGGTAGGACTTAACGTCCTCGCAAGGATTCTGTCTGAATGAAATACTGATTTCTGACCCCCTTACCTCCTCCCCCCAAAAAAGAAAACATTAAGTTTGCTGGAATTTAAATCTAATTATAAAACATTACTCGAATAAATAAATCAAATACACAATCTTACTTTACTTAAGCCTAAAACATTTTTCATAATAATTTTAATTGTGAGATAACAAACATAAGTTTATATATATATATACATCCACACAAAAGAAATAAAATTTTACATGTTCCAAAAACAAGACATGATTTATAATGATTGTTTTTATATGCTTATCTTTTGTAAGTATCGGTTGGTCCTTGGACATCGTCTTTTAATAAAACCATGTTTTCTTGAGGGTCTGTTACAAAAGTTTATAAAAAATGCAAGGGATGGAAGAGTAAGGTTATTTCGTTTTTGACTCTTGAAATGAAGACCTAATTAAAATTTTATTGCCCATCGTTTGACTAAGCTACCGTTTTATTACTCTTCTAAAACTATTGGTAGAGATGTGGGTTTTAAAACAGATATGAATTTAAAGCATTTCGTGACGACATCTTACGGCATTTCTCGTGTTAACTAACGGAGAATCTGCGTCTTTAGAGATCAGCCTGGTAATTCTAGTTATATTTGCCAGTGGATGTAAAAATAACACTAAGATGTTTTTTTTTGTTGTTGTTGTTATTCTGAACAAAATTTGCCAAACTGGTTCGAATCGTGATTTAGAAAACGCAGCTTCCAGTGGATCATTCAGTAAGTCTAAAAATGCATGTTTCTCTAAAATGAGATCGTGCATATGCTGGATTTCAGGCTGATAGCAAAATAATCTTATACTATTATTATAAAAATAATAAAATGAGTCATAGTTACTAATGACGAATTTCATTGTCATAGCATTCCATTTCTTTGAAGAATACAAAATAAGCACCAGAAGTCTTTAGACTTTATATGAAATCCCTTATCTAGTGATATGAAACGCATGAGTTGTTACCTTATCAGGTCTGGGGTTTTGGTATGTCCCTTTCCCTCTAGCTACAATATTACTTTACTGATAAGGGCTATGACCTGTCAATTATCTTGGGAAACAATCAGTATATTGAAGAAGAACTGGAATTTTAAATGGGATTTTTAGCCTAACTAAAATTTAAAAAAAGTAGTTTTAATCGTTCTATACCAGAAAACAGCTGAAGAAGTTATTCCTGGATTTATGATTGTTTAACTCGAGGTTTATATTACTTTCAGTATGTCTTTTGTTGTTACATAACAGACCAGAGATAAAAAGTTTTTGAGATTTTAACAATCATTATCATTTGTTTGTTTTGATTGTTCTACTCGAAATGTTATATTTTTTACTACAAATGAGAAACACATGGCCTAAAATCGGCACTTACTGAATGTTTTATAAACAAGTTATGGGAATTGGTTCATAAAATATGCAGTTGTTTGTTCTGTCTGAACTTCTGTAAAATTGCTATTTTCCAATACCTCATTTGTCAATCAAGGATATAAGGATTACAATACGTTGTTGGAATGTGTTAGGGTAGATGTTACAAATCTCTTTCTTGTGGATTGTTTTGAACGTGTGTTTCGAATAGCTTACCTGCCAACTTTGTTATCAAAATCTGTAGATATAATAAACATTTATTAATTAGCTTTAGGCATAGATCAGAACTGTAACTTCTTTACAAACTTGGCTAAAGTTTTGATGTATATATATTTATAAACACACACACACACACATGAATGTATCTAAATAAAACGAGTACGTTATATAAGAACAACTTGGGAATTTAGCCAGTAGTTACATTCCATATCGCTACGTCTTGTCATGCTTTGGCGATCGTGCACTTTGAAAATAACCTGCAGCGTAGTTTCCATTGCAAAATACTCCGTCCTAAGGCTGTCACGTTCAAAGCACACCCATCCTCTCTAAGTGCTTTCTATAAGCCATGTAGTGTACGAGGGTTACGGTTTCCCATCGCCCTTTTCAACTGTCTGATCGCACAAAAGTCCAATAGTGAATTGCTCAGTGTGTCTCTGTATGAAATAGCAATGAATACCCGTTTCATTCTCTAGCTGCTTGAGATATGCGACAGTTTAACAGATGTGTCGTAGAACCAACTCGTATACACGTGACGTGTGTCACTTTTCAGACAGAGATCCTTCTTTATTACTTTACGTACTGTTGCATGGGTCACGTGGAAGGCTTTCGCCATTGACCTTTCTGATCGTGGATTCTCAGCTTTTTGCTTACTACGACTGTAGTACGACTTGTTGTAGATCTCTTTCTGCATGGTTCTGGTATCCCACGTTGATCTACGTTCCTTTGTTTCCCAATGTCATTAAATACGACAGATGCATACAGTCCTAGAAATTATAAATTCCCGATCTGAACACATCTTTGTGACTTGAGTGTATAAATATTTGGAGTCGGAAAGAGCTGTTACATATCCTTACCAAAAGCGATCAAATTTCGGTAGCAACGCCAAACAATTTCAAAATGTAGTTCCACCGCGACTTTATATTGGCTGTGGTTGTCACGTGACTTGCTGAACTGCATTTTCAAAGTCATTTTAATTAAACGAATTCAACCCCCTGTATATTTACATATAAAATAGTTCCGTGTCGAGGGTATAGGGAAGGTGTTACAATAACTAATTTATAGTTTGTTTGTTTGTTTTTTACATTTTAAGCTCAATTCATATTTTTTTCAGATATTAATAAAAAAATATTTCATAATTTATTTATTGATTTTCATGTAACAAGCTTGTTGTGTGTATTTTCCTAAAAGTTGTGCTAAACTAGCATATTGTTTGACAAAGCCTGTCGTTTATTAGGATTCTGGATTTTTTCTCTACAACGACGATTATTGAATATTAACAGATACAAAGATTCTTAAAGGTGTTGAAAAACATCGTGTCAGTCAATATTTAACTTAAAATCTCAAAAGAAACTGATTCAGTTGTTAACAATACTTTCTAGATACTTTATATAAAAACGATTTTATATTTGTTTATGTTTGTTTGTTTTGGAATTTTGTGCACAGCTATACAAGGGGCCATCTGACCGTTTGTTTGTTTGTTTTGAATTTCGCGCAAAGCTACACGAGGGCTATCTGCGCTAGCTGTCCCTAATTTAGTAGTGAAAGACTAGAGGGAAGGTAGATAGTCATCACCACCCACCGCCAACTCTTGGGCTACTCTTTTACCAACGAATAGTGGGATTGACCGGTACATTATAACGCCCCCACGGCTGAAAGGACGAGCATGTTTGGTGTGACGGGGATTCGAATCCGCGACCTTCAGATTGCGAGTCGAGCGCCCTAACCACCTGGTCGTGCCGGGCCCCATCTGCCCGTATCGGTCCCTAATTTTGAACTGAATGGCTAGAGGGAAAGCAGCTAGTCAACAGCATCCACCGCCAACTCTTTTCTGAACAAACAAACCAAATGGAGAGATGCTGCTGAAGAGATATTTCAAATACTACAAAATACGATCACTGAAGTAAATGCAAAAGTGGTTGCAAGAAAGATTATGTGCTAACCAAAGTTTTTCTTAGATGGAAAAATTCAAGTATTTATCATCCGTGTCTCTACAGATTGTTTGAATAATAATTCTTTAATTTTTCATATACGAAAGATCAGTTGATAGACTGAATACTAACAAAAAATTCCTTTTACCAGTAGCTTTATTTCTATGCAAGATTGTCTAATAATAATAAAAATATATATATCAGAAATGACCTTCAAATATCGCTCTATTTATACCTGCTTATTTCGTAGGAATGTTCCTACAAACACTACGTGAAGTTAGGCACAAGAACTATCAAAACGTCTCCCTAGTGGGAGTTTTAATTATTACTTTCTTGGTCGCTGTAATTGGAGGGTTAGGACGATACTCGCCAGGTGGGTGAGTTGATTTATTCAGTGAGTTCAGCGTGAATGATCACGTGATATCCAACCTTAACATGTTTCTAGATTCTGGGTTTAAATCCATTAGTCAAAACACTTTTGGGCTATTTGCTGATATAAAACTTCGAGTGTAAATGAATAATAAAGTCTCTGATTTTGTTCTAGATTCACATTTCTGATGTTTACAAATCAACAAAGAAAAAAAAATGGTGAATGGCAAATGTTTAGGCTTTTCACTGCCTTTTAAGCAAGTAATTTTGCAATTATTTGGATTTCTGAACTAGTTGCAGAACCAGATGAAACACTTTAGAGTTTTTACTTTTGTTTTTAGAAGTCAATAACCCTAACAAGGCTATAAGAATCTTCGAAACTTAATATGATTTCGGGGACAGTTGATTATTCCCCAAGGGAATTGATTCAGTTTCTTAAAAGAACAACAAACCTGTTTTTCTAGTTTATAATTTCAAATCAAGTTTATATTTTCAAATGACAAAACTCCACACCATGTTGTGTGAAAAACCAACTCGAATTAATAACTAAAATAAAACAAAAGAATGTGTTTGCGAAAATCGAAGTACCAGTGGTAGAGAAGAAACTTTTAATAAAGAGAGATAGTGAAAAAAAAATATTTGTCATTAAACTGAGAAAACAACAACACCTATAATAAAATCGATTAAGCAAAATAAATTATATAAGGAGACAGAGAACAGGCCTAGGATTTATTTTACTAAAATAACTTAAAATTTCAAGTAAGACTCCATTAATAAAATGATGTTATTATCATAAGGGTCTCGTGAATATATATATCTATATATAGCTAGATGTTCTTCAGCAGGGTCCTCGAAAGTGTTCTGTTTCAAGAGTAAATAAAAACCAAAATTAAGAGTAACAAATATTTTTATTTATTGCTTTAGAAGTTCTTATGTCATGCTGTGTTGTAGCCTACAGAGTGCGTAATTCTTCTCGTGAATGTGATGTTTCGAAATGCAGTAAACCTATTTCTAATGCCTTATGAAGTGAATAATTATAATCATTCTTCGCGAGTCTGCAAAAGTTGTGTACACACCATTAAAATTGTTGTTGTATCAAATGGCTTATGTAAATGCTTTTTAAAACTTAGAGAAAGATAGAGAAAACATCTAAAATGATAGCCATATATAGAAATCACGTAAAACGATACTCTAATGTAGATGCGCGCGATTTACTGACGTCACGACAGTACAAATTGCAACGTTAAGCGTCCCTTATGTGACGTCATTTTAGTGTCTTCTGACTTACTGACAGACAGCACACACACTACAGAAATTGTACTAGTGGTAATGCCTCTGTGAATATTCCGCCACCACAACACGATAAAATAAACCTAAACTAGTGTTGCTGGTTCGAACATATAATTTCAGCGCTAAAAGCCCTCAAGCTTACTACTGAGCCACCAGTTGGCGATCCTTTTGATGGAATTTTCAAGCATGCACCATGAAATATTAAGACACATGGATAACAATATATATATATATATATTATAAAAAAAAAACTCACAGATTTAATTTTCTTTGTGAATAATTGCGTGACTTCTAAATTTATCTGTCTGTGAAGACAAAAGTAATAAGCCTTAAAATGTTTTATGGAACTTAGGATATGTAATCCGTTTGTTTTCTGGTTCAACAATAATTGTTACTGTACGGTCAGTTTGGCGCCATCGTTATGATTACACGTCCAGCATTACAAAAGAACGAACGATACTGGTTGAGACAGTATGTTATGTAATAATAAAACAAGTCAGTATTCTAATCTTTAGCTTCGGCTCTTAACTTTTGTTTATCTCAAGCTATTTTCTCATCATAATTGTTCTTTCAGAGCGAACTATATACCTATAACATACACGGATGTTGTAAAATGATACGAATTACGTGAACATCTAATAAGTTTATCAAGAGGTTGAGCTGAAAACAGTTCGACCAATCATTCGTTTAAAAATAAAAACGTGTACTCTCTTTCAATGCAGTGGTTTTCTGACTTCATTGTTTAAAAACATGAGGGCAGTTAGTACGATACAATAAAAAATAATAAGTAATCCAAAACAAAGACCTATGATTCTAAGCAAACAAAAACTTGCATATCGAACCTTTGGTTATGAAAATCAACACAATTGTTAACTTGGAGAACCAAGATCCTAAAAGTTACTTAGTCTGGTATTGTTTGTCTGGTGTTTGTAGTTAAGCACAAAGCTACGCAGTGGGCTATCTGTGCTGTGCCCATCACGGGTATCGAAATTCGATTTTTAGCATTATAAGCCTACAGACTTACCAACTTAATCTGTTAACTTTAATTGAATTACCTGAACGTAAAGTTATACACAATTTAATATAGACCTGTTGATTTTATTCAGTATCAAAGTGCATGTAATTGTCCTCTAAATATTTGACGTACACTAACGAAACGCACCCATAAAATTATGTTAGAACTAAAAAACAACAAAAAAAGGTAAGTTGAATAAAGCTACTAATGATTACTGGGGACCGTCAATTGAAATATTTATCTGTTAAAACATATCAGTCATGATTGAAAGTTGCTTATCAGGAGACACAAAATAGCAGGACTGATGTATCTCGAGTAGATAATCATGTGGACACTTTTAGTTCTTAAACAACACGTGACATTATAAAAGCACGTGGCACACATGATACTTCATAATCTGTTAGTTGGCGGTGGGTGTTACTGACTGGCTGCCTTTCCTCTAGATAGCCCTTGTATAGCTTTATGCGAAACAAAACAAAAAAACCGTATAACGTTGAGAGTGAACCTCAAGAGTCAGTGTCAGTTTTAGACATTTATGAGGATTAATATATTGTAAGCTACATGTAATAAAGAAACTGTGATTATAGATAGGCAGCATTGGAATTATATTGTATTTCTCTTATATGCAAATTGCCTGCTTGGTATGCGACTGTAAGTCTCAGGCAACAAACGATTTAGCAGTATCTTTCTTTTTATCACGTAGTGTTGTAAGAACTGAATTATCAACTATTACCATTCATAATGTTGCGTTTAACGCCATTATCTCTAAGTGTCCAATCTCTGTCATAATGTTATCAAGGTAAACAGCATATTCCCTTATTTTTTTCATGTAGCGCCACCTCTTGGCGATAGTTGTTTTCTTAAATAATTTTTTGTTTTAATCAATATAGTAGTTGTATTGTTATGTACGTTCATCAATATGTTATTAGAACATTTTCTTCACTTAGTGTTGCTTTTTCGAGTCTTCAAAGTTTGTTAATTCTTACAAGTATAGTTTCTTTCTTCTTGTTTTCCTGTGATAAACACTCACACTTTTGTGAAGACAACTATAGTGACACCTAGCTTTCCAATCGTGCTACGACAATAAAAACAACAACAAAAAAAAAAGCAATGAGTTCACTTCCTAGAAAAACTTATTGGATGACATAAATCTAAATATATTACACACTTTACCACTTTTTCCTTGCGTGTATATCTTTGTAGGATTAACATTTGCACGGAACGTTTTGTTGTCCTCAACAGATGGTGAGTATCTCTCACTATCTACCATTCACCCTAAGATTACGAAGAACAGATTCTTAGAAAAATCTTTGATATCAGTGTGATTTAAAGAACACGGATATCTAAGATGATCCTCTTTCTTTAAAAATTATTTTATTTTCTCTCTCTCTTAATAATTATCTTACGAAGCAAAACGTTTACTTGGGAAATTGTACAAATGCTTTATTAGTAATTATTTCTTTGCTTATTTTTGTTTAGTGTTAAAAATAAATTAATTTTAAAGATATTTCTCGGTAATTACGTGCTTTCACGAGTTGTTTTTTTTTCACTTAAATATACTGCTCATTAATCCTTTACAATTGTAAAATATATTTGGTTTAAAAGGTTGTTTTGTCGATTTTCTTATATCGAGAACATCGTTCGTAAATTAAATAGTTCTGATAAAATGTTTGTTTCTATCGTGTAACGTCAACAACTAAAAAAAAAACATTTTTTGATCACCTAAAGAAGAAGTTTTCCAGAGTTCTGGTTCAGTTTCATTTCCAGTGAAAAAATAAGTCATCGGTGTACTTTCATTATATTTAACTCCACTTTGTATGGTGTGTGTGTTGTTTTTTTTAATTAAGCACAAAGCTACACAATGGGCTGTCTGTGCTCTGCTCACCACGGATATCGAAACCCGGATTCTTGCGTTGTAAGTCCGCAGACATACCGCTGTGCCATTGGGGGGGCTGGTGTGTTTTAAACCTGTTTCTTGGTGTGATTTAAACCCATTTCATACTGTGTGTTAAGCCTTTTTTACAGTGTGTTTTAAACATATTTCATAGTGTGTTTTAAACATGTTTCATAGTGTATTTAAACCTTTTTCATTGTGTGTTTTAAATCTGTTTTACAACGTGTTTTAAAAATGTTTAATAGTGTGTTTTAAATCTTTTTCATTGTGTGTTTTAAACCTGTTTCATATTGTGTTTTAAATATGTTTCACAATTTGTTTTAAACCTGTTTCAGGCTTTGGTGTAATATCTTTGAAAGCTTAGCAGTATTAGTAATTGTATTTAACCAGTTGTATGTTTGTAGCCCCTGGCGGCTCAGTGATAAATTTAAAAGTTTATAACGATAACATTCGGGGATCCCCGTAGTGGGCACAGCACACTCAACCCTTTGCTTAGCTTTATATTTAACAACAAAGTCGCACGTTTGTAAAAACTTCGTCTCTAATTTTCCAGTGATATCATATCTAACCTTCATTGTAATAGGATAACAATATCGTGTATAGTCGTTAAAAAGTTAGTGAAAAACCACAGTCAATAGAACAAACTATCAGAAGAGAAACTAGAAACACAACACAACGTGAGACTGGTCTTTAGTTTTACATTATGCTTTAGTAGCATTGAACTATCCGGTCTTTAGTTTTACATTATGCTTTTGTAGCGTTGAACAATCTGGTCTTTAGTTTTACATTATGCTTTAGTAGCATTGAACTATCCGGTCTATAGTTTTACATTATACTTTTGGACAATCTGGTTTCTAATTTCATATTATGCTTTTGTAGCGTTGAACAATCTGGTCTTTAGTTTTACATTATGCTTTTGTAGCGTTGGACAATCTGGTCTATAGTTTTACATTATACTTTTGTAGTGTTGGACAATCTGGTCTATAGTTTTACATTATACTTTTGTAGCGTTGGACAATCTGGTTTCTAATTTCATATTATGCTTTTGTAGCAATTTCAGCTTCATGACGAAATACTTAACTAAAATATTTAGTTTATTGACATTAGGCCTTGAGTAACTTTTTAATATAATGTGAATATTGTACAACGAGCAAAGCCCATTTATCCACTCGTGTCTTTTTTTTTATTTTCTGTATTATTTTAGATTAGAAAACGTGGAAGTTAATCAGCCATACATGTAATATCGCGACTAATATCGTGAAAAGTTGTCTCCATTCTTAATCATAACGTCGGACGTTTAGTTGTCGGATCGAGATGATGAAAACATATTTATTAAAATAAAAAATAAAGAACGAATATTGAAGTATTCACCCAAGTTGGGCCGAAAAATTTCTAGTATGATTTCTAATAACTCAAACAGGCAAGATTTGGAAGAAGAGGAGTAAAAAAAAAATCTTGTGATTTTTACTTCAGCAAAAATAAAAAACAATTTTATATATCCGTGTTTGAATGAGTATACAGACTTGACGCAACAGAATCTTGAAACTTATAGACACGTGTTTGAATGAGTATACAGACTTGACGCAACAGAATCTTAAAACTTATATAAACACGTGTTTGAATGAATATACAGACTTGACGCAACAGAATCTTAATACTTATAAACTCGTGTTTGAATGAGTATACAGGCTTGACGCAACAGAATCTTGATACTTATTTAACTCGTGTTTGAATGAGTGTACAGACTTGACGCAACAGAATCTTGATACTTATAAAAATTAGAAACTTGATTTTTCTATTTATATTACCAGTAGCTTTGATATCTTATTCGTATTAAACAAATTAGAGGTCATGTTTATGAAACAGATACGAAACTTTTACTAGTAGTGTATGACAATATCGGTCTAAATCAGACTAGAAGAATTTATGTATCAGAATTTAGCAACATCACTATTTTGGGCATGATCTAGTGGTCAGCGTGCTGAAACTGTGAATCTGACACTATAAGAGTGACGGTCAAATTCCATTATTCGTTCAGACAGGAGTAGGCGGTGGGCGCTGTTGAACAGTTTCATTTGCTATTGTCTATCAGTCCTTGTGGAGTTTTACAAGAATATTCTGAAAGCAACATCAGAACACGTTAGTTGTAGGTTGAGCATTTCCATGATAAGTATCTTTACCTTCACCTCTTTAAACTCGAGGGCTAAAGTAATAAGTCAAAACAAGCATCTTGGGCCAATAACAATGAAACTTTAATTTTTTACAGGACGTGGAATGAGAAATATTAATTTGACCTACAGTGTAGATAGAGAGATGTGCTTAAAGGCCTTAAGTGCTGGAAAACACTGTCTACAAGAGTACGCTAAAAGTGTGGACGAGAAAATATAAGGAGTAACCTAATTAGTGTAAACCCTTGCTGTAATCTACGTTTAATTCTTATCAGTAGTGGTGTGATAACAAAATCCAGCTCTTAGCTTTCGGTCGTTATTTCTGCGATAACATTATTTTATCGAAAAAACATATACAGCACATATGGATGTGTATATTTGTTAATGTTTTTTAAAAAAAGAAATCGTGCTTCTCTAACGTTGTGTCACGACTGCTATGGAATTTTATAACATAAATTCTTCTTCAAGGTGCTGTGCGCTAAAACAACCAAAACCAATACGTTGTTTTGTTTGTAGCGGTTGATGGCGCATATCGTTTCCAATTAGCATTCGGTGTTGACAGTAAAGTCCTATAAATGCGAGGCCATTGTAAGATTCACTTTATGAGATTGTTTTTGCAGCTTTCAGACTAGATTTTAAATGTTTTCTCACAATTCTCGCTGCCAGGATTCACACAATCCAAAAGATTAAATTGTAAACCTACAAAAAATACAAGTTTACTGTCACTCCATGTAGTTGGCACAAACATACAAGTTTACTGGCCCTCCATGTAGCTGGCACAAACATACAAGTTTACTGTCACACCATGTAGTTGGCACAAACATACAAGTTTACTGTCACACCATGTAGCTGGCACAAACATACAAGTTTACTGTCATTTGATGTAGCTGGCACAAACATGCAAATTTACTGTCACTCCATGTAGCTGGCACAAACATACAAGTTTACTGTCACTCCATGTAGCTGGCACAAACATACAAGTTTACTGGCA